>NW_024589896.1:0-185225 GCF_018446385.1 Zingiber officinale | reverse complement strand
TCGAGGAAACAAAAGATCAAACATAGAAACCGTCGCGACATGGAGAGGAGACTAGCAGTTGGAACATCCTGACAGTTTCAACCTCAAATAGAAATAAATCAATGGAGTGAGTTTAATGAACTCAGTGGGTATCGAGCAGACATGCATAGTAAAATATAACTATCAGAAATAATCATACAATACAGTCTCTTGAACATTAATAGGTAATGCAAGACTAGACAACGGAATAAACTGTACTTACCAGAACCTCCTATCCTGACATAAGGGCGCGAACCATACAAACAGATGCAGGATAGTTAGGCTAAATACATAATATTTCCTGTATGTTTGTCAATCATATGCAGTCACCAAAATGCAGTATCCAAAATGCAGCAATCACACACAAAATAAATGCAATCCATGCATATGGTGCAAATGACATGATCACCCTGACGTCAGTTAGCCACCGTCATCGCGATGATGAGGTCGAGTGGGTAGGTCGTTTAAGGCAAAAATATGATCTTTGATATCAGAAATAATTTTTAACATCCTTTAACTTTTTCAAAATAGCTAAGGTTTTTAAAAATAGCTAACTTTTTTATCATAAATATTAAGGTAAAAATCTACTAACTTTGTATGTTTAAATAAGTTTGTAAAATTAAAGTAAGTTAAAAACAATTTTCAGTAATGAGTTTGTAAAAGTAAAACAATTTTTAAAAATAAGTTTGCAAAATAAAAATAATTTTTAAAAATAAGTTTACAAAATTAAAGTAAGTTTTAATTTTTTTTTTAAAAATGAGTTTGTGAAAGTAAATCAATTTTCAAAACAATTTTACTAAAGTATTTTCAAGGAAATGAAAAATACTTTTCAAAAATAATTTTATAAAATATTTTCAAAGAAAATAAAATAATTTTGTTATAAATAGTTTTACTAAGTATGAAACAAATTTGAATTAATCCTCCCTTAAATATGACATTATTTTTTAAATAAGATTTACAAAATTTTTTGAAAAAAAAAATAATTAAAGTACGATTTTCAAAGTAATTTTTTTTTTCAAAAGTGAGATAGGATTAAAAAAAAATTCAAAAAAGGTGAACGAGGAACGCGTCCTCACCAAGTCACTTTCCTCTAGTGACTTACCTGCTAGACGTCCGGTCAGCCCGTCGATCCGTCTGAATTTCGTGCCAGCTACCCGGTCTGCCCGTTGACCTAGCTAGACTTTATGTTAGACATCCGGCCAACCCATCGACCAGTCTGGACTTCGTGCCAGCTATCAGGTCAGTCTGTCGACCTAGCTGGGCTTCGTGCCAAACATCTGGTCAGCCCCGTCGACCAGTCTGGATTTCATGTCAACTATCAGGTCAGTTTGTCGACCTACCTGGGCTTCTCCTACATATTTTGTCAAAGTGTTAGATCACAATAAAACTAATTTAACCTATTTTATCATTCATTAAAATCTGAGTTAGATCGTCAGTGCTACCTGGTCAGCCCCGTCGACCAGTCTGGATTTCATGTCAACTATCAGGTCAGTTTGTCGACCTACCTGGGCTTCTCCTACATATTTTGTCAAAGTGTTAGATCACAATAAAACTAATTTAACCTATTTTATCATTCATTAAAATCTGAGTTAGATCGTCAGTGCTACATGGTCAGCCCCGTCGACCAGTCTGGATTTCATGTCAACTATCAGGTCAGTTTGTCGACCTACCTGGGCTTCTCCTACATATTTTGTCAAAGTGTTAGATCACAATAAAACTAATTTAACCTATTTTATCATTCATTAAAATCTGAGTTAGATCGTCAGTGCTAACCGCACCAACACAGGGGTCCTTTTATAGCCCCTGGAAAATCTTATCTACTACTTGAGGGAACCTCCAACGAGGCAACGGATAAAGCTTTATCCGCTACCAAACGGCTACAAAGAATGGTTCGAGGGCGTCCTCCATAAGCATGGAGGGTGCCTCCCATACCTTATGGAGGGTGCCTCCTATACCTTATGGAGGGCGTCTCCTATACATCATGGAGGGCGCCCTCCACCTGCAGCGTATAAATAGCTTCAACCTTCCTTTGGATATCCATTGCTCCGTTCGCTTGGGTGATTGCGGTCAACTAAAATAGGACTTATCTGAACTCAATTTTCGACATTCTCCTTGAGCAGGCTTCCGCTTCGGCTTCTCGTCTCTCGAACGTCGCGTACGTTCTTCTCGTCCACCGGTGTACTCTTTCGCAACCCTTTCGTCCCTCACATGCACCGAGCCAGTTGTCTTGTTATCTAACAAGGTTTATTGAGCTTGCAAGAATGTCCTAAGTGTACTTAGGTAAAAGTCCTAACTGCGGTTAGGCAGGTGAAAAATCCTAGGGGGTGTTAATCCTAGGTCCTAGGAGGTGGTAACCCTAGGTGAGGAGAAGTCCTATCTGAGGTTAGACAGGTGGAAAACCCTAGGGGGCGGTAACCCTAGGCAGAAAGTCTTGGCTGGTCGAAGGCTTCGGGCAAAAATCCTAGAGTCGGGGACTCTAGGTTGAAATTCTGGTGTCGCGAACCGGGTGGAAGTCTGGATGGGTCGTGGAACGAACGTCCAACAGAAAGTCTTGGAGATTCGGACGCTGAGCAAATGTCCAGTTGGTCTGGAGGATCAATCTGGCAAACATGTAACACTCTCCTGAGTGGAGTAGGTGAGAGCGCGTTCCCCGGTGAGGGAACAGTAGACGTCGGTTCGACCTAGAGTTTCCGGAGGTGAAATCTGAAGTCAGAACCGGGCAGTCCGGAGATTATCAAAATAAGTTTCTATTTATCTTATTTTGTTATACTAACTTTGTTTTGTAAGGTATACCTTGTTTGTAGACTAACATGCCTTGCAGTACGGAAATTGCACAAGAAAGTTTCGGATGAAGAGTCCCGAGGCGGCCTCCATGGAGCTTGGAGGCGCTCTGGACGCTGGATGGAGGGCATCCTTCATGGAGCTTGGAGGCGCTTTCAGGTGGATAAGTAGTGAAGATGGAGGAGCTTATCGACGCTGCGGTTTCGACGGGGTTGGAGACGCCCTCCATGCAGTTGGAGGCACCCTTAACAGGCTATTTAAGCTTGGTTCGAGTAGTAGCTTATAGAATACATGAAATCACAATTCTTCCTTCTGTGTGCTGCTCAAAAGAAAATCCGGTGAAGTTCTAACATTGCTCCGACAACTAAGTGCTTGAATTTAAGATATTTTATTGTCGGTATAATTTCGATTACTGCATCTAATCAACTGTACTCTTTTGTAATATTTCAAATTTATAGTGATTGTCCATTGAAAGCACTCTTATGTGCGAGTCTCAGAGTAGGAGTCGCCACAGAGTCTGAACCAAATAAATCTTAGTGTTTGCGTGTGTATTGTTTTATTTTTCCGTTGCATGTTTTACTCTAATGAACGGATTAACTACGAATGCTATTCCCCCCTCTCTCTAAAGTTTTCAATCTTACATAACTTTGATTATATCTATAGCAGTTTTTCATACTCATGGTATAATTCTCTAATTCTCACTTTCTATTTCTATATTTGTCATTTTATAGATAATAATAAAAAATGTAGAGAAGAGAAAAAAATAATAAAAAAATAAAGATATGATAAATTATAGGAAATTAATATATTATATAGTAAAAATTAATTTTCTAACTTTAATAAATTAGTTCTTCTATTTTAAATTTTAGATAAGGAAGGGATATAGGAAGGGATATTCTGAGAAGCACTGCCTTCTTCAAAATTATTAAGTTTAAAAATATGTTTTTATTAAAAAAAACGGTGATACATCATATTAAAAGTAAGATTTTGGGTTCCTTGTTCAAACGGTAACTGGGTTATAGGTTTTAGGTATAGGCGGAGCTAGGCAAAGAACGAAGGTACATTTTAGAAAATAATTAAAAGAATAAACACTTAATTATCATTGTCATAATGAGATCATCTATATAACTAATAACCTTATCGCCTAAAATTAAATACGAACCGAATTCATTATATTATCTTATTTTCCTAAACATCGCTATCATGACACCTTAACTAAGCCCCACCTCCTTTCATTCTATTGGTCATATCACTTTATATTAGGCAAGTGGCAAAAGCATCCTTCCTATCTTTTCTTCTATTTTTTATTATTTCTATCCAAGTAAACATAAGAAAACAATCGTAGATGTTGATGATTTTTAAAATAATTTTGTCTGGAATGGTAGAATGGCTGAGCGATTTCTGATTTTGATATAAGAATCAGTTTCAGCTGCGATAAATTAATAAATAATTTTTTAATCTAATTTTAAAATACTGGATGTAATTTACTTAATTATGGATGAAAATTTTCTATAAAATCAGACCGATTATCCTATAATTAACCGTCTTAAATGGGATATTAAATGTCAATTAAAAAACAAAAGTATTTTACGGTATTAAAAGAAATTTTCTAAAAAATTTTAATATGAAGGATTTTTTTATAAAAGATAGCTAGAAGGTAGCCCATTTCTTTAATCAGCTAGGAAACAGGGAACCGGGAGGATCCATCGACCATCTCTCGACATCTCATGGACATGGAGCCTCCGCCACCACCTCACCGCCACCTCCACCAGACACCGCCGGCTGCGCCGCCGCAGGGCCTCAGCGAGACGGAGCTGTCGGCGCTAGAGCCGCTGATCCGCGCGCACCACACGTTCCCGCGCGCGGCAGGCACGTGCACCTCCCTGATCACGCAGCGCATCGAGGCGCCGCTTCGCGCCGTGTGGCCGGTGGTCCGCTGCTTCGCCCGCCCGCAGCGCTACAAGCACTTCGTCAAGAGCTGCCGCCTGGTTTCCGGCGACGGCGACTCCATCGGCAGCGTCCGCGAGGTCACCGTCGTCTCGGGCCTCCCGGCCTCCACCAGCGTCGAGCGCCTCGAGATCCTCGACGACGACCGCCACATCCTCAGCTTCCGCGTCATCGGCGGCGAGCACCGGCTCAATAACTACTGCTCCGTCACCTCCGTCACCGAGTTCTTCGATCCCGACGACCACGCCAAGGCCTACTCCGTCGTCCTCGAGTCCTACGTTGTCGACATCCCCGACGGAAACTCCGACGAGGACACCAAGATGTTCACCGACACCGTCGTCAAGCTCAACCTCCAAAAGCTCGCCGCCGTCGCCATGGCAGCGCCCCCCTTAAGTATATAGACAATTTCATTCTGCCCCCTGCTGTGATTATTTTTTTTTATAATACTCCCTGTACCACTTACATTATTTATACATGTCGATCTAATTAATGTTGCACTAGATTTTCCAAACTCGCGGGTGATGAATCAATATATTTTCTTCTTCTTCTTCTCTTTTCTTTTTCTTGTTTAATATGCACGGTCCCTGTTGGTGGAGCAATGAAATGTCAAAGGAGAAAGGTGGAAGTGAAGCAGAGGAATCATGTGAAGGGACCCTGGGAGACATGTGAATCAGACCAGTCGGTTTATCTCTTGAAGAAAACATATATTATAGTTTAAACAATTAATTAAATTAATTTTATTTTAGTTGCGATTCTTTTGTTTATAATAATCAATTGAAACAGATAAAATCTGGGAATCCTATGGTTCGGTTCGCTCGTGGGTCCCGCCACTAATCCTTGCGTTCCCCTAGCTGGAGGCCGCTATATAAATACAGGCGTCGCAGGCTCGCAGCTCCCCTGATTAGGGTTTCATACCACCCAGCGGCACCTCATTCTTCCCGAAGAGCTTACCGTCATCGCTTCCGGCGTTATCTGTTGTTATGGCGGACGACTTTCACTACTCTTCTCGACCCGATAACAAGCGAAAGTTCGACGAGACGGAAGATGGCGGCGTCGCTTCGCCGCCCTCGAGGAAGCCTTCTGGCTTCTCGGCTCCGATCGCGTCGTTGTCTCCTGACGGAGGTTCCGGTGGAGCTGCTCCCCTTGAGCAATCTTACAACATCGTCCCCGCGCCCCTCGACGGAATCCAGCTCGCCAAGCAGCGTGCCCAGGAGATCGCTGCGAGGTTATTCAGTGACGCCGAGGCCAAGCGCCCTAGGGTCGAGAACGGCGGAGGATCAGGCGATTCGAGGGACGCCGGTTTTGGATCTGCTGCCAGTGGTAAGTGTGGGGTCTTTCGGAACGGTTTTCTGTTTCCGTTCTTTAAGATGTCGCCGCTACGTTATTGATCCGTTGGCTATTTCCTCAGCAACCCTCATCTATGTATTCCTTGAGCGCCTCGATTAATATACATTTCTGTATTCTCTCTAACCTTTGTTTATTCCCCAGGCTTATTCTACCAAAATACGCGAATATTTTAGCCCTAGTCCTCCGGAACCGAAACCGATGTGGATGACTTTCTAACCTGTTAACCAAGATGTTAGAGGCTTCTTCCCTCTAAGCGAGGGCATTTATCAAGGAAGTTACTGAAGAGCAAAAAGAATGTGAAAAAAAATTGTTTTTGCCTAATCATGATGCCATCTCGAGTAGAGAGGATATGGAGTGATTGTGATATAGTACAGTTCTTTTTAGACAAGTTTTTTAAAAAATAAATTCGCGCCATAAAAGATAGATGCAAATTTCAAGGATAACATACAGAAGTGTGGTTTTTAGACTTATTATTCATATAATACATTTTGTTATTTGTGACAATATGCTTTATTAACTGTACCAGGTGTTAAAAAGGATATCGTTATAGATTTTTGTAAGTTTTTTTTATCCCATTTCTCTTTTCAAAATGAACTTTGTGACTCGTGTTTCTACATTTTTAAAATGACCAAAATGATTCATGATTAGATCCTTGATTTGACAACCTTGAAGAGAAATAGATCTTTGTCACCATCTTATGAGATGCCCTATAATTAATACTTAGGTGGTGTTTGATTCTCTCCTAGGAATCGGAATAAGAATGAGTATCATAGTATTGTGGAATGAGAATAGGTATGAGCTTGGGTATCATTTTTAAAAATAATATTTGGTTAATTGAATGTTTTCAATTGGAATGAACCTAAATTTCCTCTTTTACCCTTAGGGGAAAATAAGAGAAAAAATTAGATGAAAGAGAAAGTTAAATGTGAGAGAAACATATGATGAGAGAGAAAGTGTGATGAGAAAAAAAATGAAGAAAGGGAAAGTGTGATGAGAGAAAATGAGGAGAGAGAATGTGATGGGAGACATTGAAAAGAGAAAGCGTATGATGAGAGAGAAAGTATACTGAGAGAAAAAGAGTAATGGGAAAGAAATGAAGAGAGAGAAAGTGTGATGAGAAAAAAATAAGAGATTGAAGAGAGAAAGTATGATGAGAAAATGTGATGAGAGAAAAAGTGTGATGGGAAAAAATGAAGAGAGGGAAAGTGTGATGAGAGAGAATACAAAAAGAAAATGGTAAAAAATATGTGATGAGAGAGAATGAGGAGAGAGAAAGTATATTGAGAGAAAAAATATGATGATAGAATGAGGAGAGAGAAAGTATGATGAGAAAATGAGAGAATGAAGAGAGAGAAAATGATTAGAGGGAGTGTGTGATCAGAGAAAATATAGAGAGAAAATGGTAGAGAATGTGTGATGAGTGAGAATGAGGAGAGAGAAAGTATATTGAGAGAGAAAGTATGATGATAGAATGAGGAGAGAGAGTGATACTAAGGGTATTTTCGTCCAAAACTTAATTTTCATTCTCATTCCATCAAAATCCAAGGGAGGCGGTGAGTTTCATCCATATCTAAATTTTTGAATTTCATTTTAAAATTTTGATTCCATTCCCATCAACCAAACACAAGATTTGAGAATGAATCCATTCCCTCATTCCCAAACCTTTAAACCAAACATTACCTTATTCTCATGCATTATTATTCATTCAATCTGTGGAATACACATGATGTTCAACTCCTCTATTCTCTTTCCTTTGACTAACTATTCTATCTATTACGAATTCATTTTGGAAACCATTTGTATCATAAAAGAAATAAATCTTTGTTTCCATCCTTTGTAATGCATTATAACTTTAGATAAATGTATTTCAAATGCAATCGTAATAATTTGATCACTGGTCATATTGTTACTATAATTTTCCTCCTATTTTCATCATGTGCTGGTACTGTATCTATTGAAGCTTCTTTCATTAGTGAATATCTTCTATGATATCGTTAATGATCCTCTAGATAAATTGGTAATTGGTTTTTCCATGATTGATAGACAATACACTGAAGCCCATGAGCCAAACATTATCTTCTCAAATTGGACCCACTTCCCACCCATTATCCTCTTATGGCTATCAGGGTTCAAACAAAAAGATTGAGATTCCAAATGGAAGGGTATGATCTCCTTTGCTCTTGTGTTTACTCTACTCACCTGACCATGCAATATACTTGTTTAATTAACTTAACAGGTTATTGTCATCCTTCATTTACTATTGTATGTTGCCATAGGTTGGTGTAATTATTGGCAAAAGTGGAGAGACTATAAAATACCTTCAGCTTCAATCAGGAGCAAAGATTCAAGTAACGAGAGATATGGATGCTGATCCTAATTCACTGACCAGGTCAGTAGAAATTGTTGGTACATCTGAACAGATTAGCAGAGCTGAGCAGTTAATTAATGATGTGCTTGCTGAGGTAATATTTTATATTAAATATAGATAAAAGAAGCCATCAGTCATCAGTTGATGCATTTTGTCATCGAATATTTTGTATAAAATTAATTTTCTAGGCTGATTCTGGGGCTTCTGCGACAATTGCTTCTCGAAAATTTGGTTGTGTTCCACCAGGCGTGGAGCAATTTCAGATGAAGGTTCCAAACAACAAGGTATTTTGAGGATTTATTGTGATTATGAATTAAACGGTATCTTGGACAGGAGTCTCTTTAGCTTGGTTGTTATTTCAGGTAGGCATGGTGATTGGTAAAGGTGGCGAGACCATAAAAAATATGCAAGCAAGGTCTGGTGCACGCATACAGGTTCACATTTTGCTAATTGATGTTTCTTTTCAGTGTTTACATGTTAGAGATTTTGATAATGGTTGATTGATATCTTGCTATATAGACGATCAAAAATGTTCAAATTTCTATTTGTGAGATAAATTAATTATCAAAATGATGATTTTGATATCTATGTCTTCATCAGCTGCCATTTTGGGTTGGGTCTTATTTTAACCATTAGTTTGTAGTTTTTAGGAAAAGGCTTTGTTGAGTCAGTGTCTTCCTAAAGGACTTGCTTTATATTCTTTTTGCTGTTTTCAGAATCAATTTCTCATGTTTGTTTTTCATATTATCTTGGGTTGTGATTAGAAAGAGGTTTGAGTGGCTTTTGGGAGGAAGGCACTTGTTGTTAAAAGTAGTGTAAGCAGAAGATGGTGAATTCTAACTATTAACACTGCTGTCGCTGTCATTGAAATTGTTAAAAATATTGACCTAGAAGAAATGAACTTCTGTCACCTAAATCACATATTTTGCCAACTCAAACTGGTGGAACTGTGTGAAACGATCATACCGAATTTGTATCTGGTAAAGAAATGTTGCCTTTTTCAACTTCACTGCTAGTGACATAAGGCAACACTTGGTTTGGTTATATTTGAACCAGATAAACTGAATGTATCTTGTTATATTCTGTGAGATGACAGAAAAGTTATATTAAATTGATTAAACAGGTCTTTTTGTGTCACCTTGTTGTGCTGTATGTGTAATAGCCTTTGTTCTGAAAATTTTATGATATGCCAGTTGACATCTTCTGAAGGTTTGTTTTGTAATGATCTGTCCAATATTACCTGCAATTGTTTTCCTGGTATAGAAGCATTTGATCTAGGAACTAAATGTTTGTTGATTTTTTTTTTATGAAGAAATTGTTTGTTGATTGATACATGCTTAGGTTGTCACAAAACTTTTCCATCTTTTGTGAAATAAGCTAATTTTAGAGTATTTGGTTGCAGGTGATACCTCTGCACTTGCCTCCTGGTGATACATCCACTGAAAGAACAGTATATATTGATGGCACACAGGAGCAGATTGAAATAGCAAAACAGTTGGTCAATGATGTTACTAGTGAGGTATTTCTTATCCTTAAGTTTTTGTTTTAGAAAACAACTGAGACAGGCAGATGATTATTTGTTGATTACTTAGACACTTATCTTAAAAGCTTGTACAATTAGGAATTGGACCAATTTATATATTTGTACGTTTGACAACTCCTCATATGCATGCGAGTGGTATTATTTTGGTCCCCTCGGATGGGTCTGGTGGCTAGCGTATGAGGTGTTGCCACCATGAGGTCTGGGGTTCGAATCTCGGCAAAACCGAGGTAAATGGCTCCCTTATGTGCTAGTCACTATTCCAAAGGCTAGTAGTCACCCATGATTTACCTCCTCCGTGTTAAATTCCGGCTAGTAGCTGGGTGTCTACCCTTCGCCCATGTGCTATTTAACTGGGCAAGGCTAATAGGCATCTGTGATTTAGCTCTTCAGTGTTGGCAACGGGCTGGCGAGTAGGGGGCGAGTGAATCGCTTTTTTGCTATTGTGAGTGGTATTACTTGATTGATCTAAACCTCATATATGAATTGATGAGATATATGTATATATTTTCTTTACGCAGATAGAATTTGAACACTATATTTCTTCCTATAATTTTTCAGGAAGAACTCATTTATCTCAAAAACCTCGAGCTATTTGGAAAGTGATTAATATATACGTTTATGCAATCAACAGTTGGAATTTTCTGTGATGCTAAATTACCATTAGCTTTTTTCTAAATGCATTTTGCTTTATCATATGTTCTATGTTTAGCTGTTTGAATGTGAACAAACACCAAACTTTGAGCTCTATATGACGCTTGAAGTTATTTTTCAAATTCTTAAATCAAGCTGTTCTAATGATGTCTATGCCATGCATATTTCTAACTAGTGATTATTCCTGACGTTTCTTTGGGTTCTACTTTTGATGGAATTTTGTTATTAATTTGCATAATATCTGGCAAGGAGCTCTGTGTTGGTCATTCTGTTGGTCACTAGATCATATATCTTACAGCTTTGATTGCACTATTCCCTTTTTTTACATATAAGATTCTTAAATTTAAATTATTTTTTTGATTAACCATTGATCATTCAGAAAGTGCGGTTAATTTCTGTTTCTTGTGAAACCATTTTTTGGTTGGTTCTTTTTTTTTTGAATGTGATGTTCCTTTGGTGTATTCTTCTGCTGCTTATTTTTCACCTTAGGTTTGCTGCATTCAAAATAATGGTTGATTTAATTTTGTTATGTTTGTTCCCCACCGTGAGTTAGTTGGTCCTACAAGATCATTCCTGTTGAAGATGTAGTTTTAAGAGTACAGAAATGACAATGAAACCACAAAGTGATTTGTTATCTAACATTTTTACGGTCTTTTTTTTCAAATCTACTTTAAGTTCCAGTACAGATTCAAAAAACAGTCTACACTTGAAATTTATCACCTCAGTTCCTTCTCAACCACTTAATGTGCGCTCAAGGATCTTAAACCATATCTTTGTCTAACCTAGGTGCTATACATTTTCAATATATCTTGTTTGTTATCTTCTTATACGACATGAAAAATTTTCTGGTTTAGATGCTTTAGTATTCTGACAATTTCCTTTCATAACATTAATTAATCCAAAGAAATTTCTTATTAAATAAAGATTCCTATATATATATTTACACCTTTTTTCTTGCCTTGTATTTCTTGTGGGGAGTGCACAGTTGGTTTAGTTTATTTCTATATATGTGACTTATTTTTAATTTTTTATATGGAAATTAGATTTATACTTATTTCTAACTTGAAAATTATTATTCCATTTAAATGGTTATCAATGTATAGACTGTCTACAATCTAGGGTTCCTGTCCTGGTTTATTTATATCAGACTGCACATATTTCTGAGATTATAACTCTGCAGGAGTTCTGAAGGGCAGTCTTTCTCCGTTTTATATCTATTAATTCATGAATCTCTTTAGTCATTTGAGTTATATTGCCCAGTGGATTTACCTCTCTTTGATATAGTTCCAAGAGATACACATGTTGCTTAGTTTGACATTTCAGCTTAAATATCCTAGATCTTAGCTGGAGATTGAATTGGTCGATGGACAAGAGGATGAGCTCTCATGTCTTGAATTGAGCTTTGCTTTTGAGAACTATTTTAATTGTAGGATTTACTTGCGTTGGTGCTCCAATGTTGGGCGAGGGTGTAGGTTGGCTTGGCACTGGTATGGTATTCCTTATGATTAATTGAATATTAGGTGAATCCTGCACCTTAATTGTTACTGGACATATTTACTGTTAACTGATTTTGTTTTTTTGCATAACCGTGCAAAGCTTATATTATATACTAATGGGTCCTTGAGTACGATAGTCATCTTCTTTCCTTTGTTAGGTGATAGTGTATATTGGAGTAAATTGAGATATCTTTCTATTGCATTAATGAGGTTGCAATTTTTTTGGGAAAGTTTTATCTTTTCTAACTTTATAGATTTGCTGAATTGACTCCTCAACTTCAATGATCTTTGTTCATCCTTCATATGTTTCCTAAACTGTTATCATTTTCAGGCCACCCCCTTTTTGGGAATGAGCTTATCTATTGAGAGATGGTGGGCCTTGGCTACCATACTTTTTCATCTTTCATCATATTCAAAATACTAACCTCTGTTGTTTGTCGTGTCTCGTTAGTTATATGCACACATTATCTTATACAACAGTGAATATTTCAAAATTTTCACCGCATTGCCATTTAATTTGATTGACTTTAAGAAAAAAACTGATCACACAAGTATTAATTTTTACATCTTTGATATCACTTGAAACCTTTTTATATATTTGGCTCTTTAAATTGCTTTCTTCGGACTATTTGCCTGGATTGTGGACTTTTTTGCTAGTCCATTAGGTCTCTGAGGAGAGCATAGGTGGGCATTCGATCAAATTCTCTGCTTGTGGTAAGTTGGTTGTGTTCACCTTTATCAAATGAATGTTTCTATTATCCCATTATCTACCATAACCTTGCTTTTATTTGTTAGCTTTTATTATTTTTTAGTTAATTCTGCTACAACTAACTGTTTTCTCTGTTCTATATGCTTGTAAAACAAATGCACAACTTCACATGAAATAAATATACATGCAGAATCGTGTCAGAAACCCAGCTATGACTGGTGGGTATTCTCAGCATGGGTACAATGTGCCTCGTCCTCCCACTAGCTGGGGGCCACCTGGTGCGCCACCGGTGCAGCAACCTGGTTATGGTTACATGCCACCTGGAGTTTATCCTGGGCCACCACCCACATATAATATGCCCCAGGCACCTTATGAAGGCTATCCTCCCTCTTCTGGCTGGGACCAAACTTCCAGTCAACCTCAACAAACTGCACCAGGCACTGGATACGATTACTACAATCAACAATCCCAACAGCAACAACAGTCATACCCTCAGACAGGACGAGGTTATGTGCAGGATGGATATTCGAGTGCGTATAATGCCAATGCACAGCAACCGGGTTATTCTCAGACTACATCAAACACGCAAGGTGGTTATGATCAGCAGGGTTATGGCTCTACACTAAACTATGGCACAATGGCTGCCTCATCTCAAGATGGATCTGCTAATGCTTCTGGTGCTCAGGGTGGGTCAACTCAAGCACCTCCTGCTCAACCTCCATTGGGTCAACCACTAAATCACACAAGCTATCCTCCACAAGGAACGGCTCCATCTGGATATGGTCAAGTAGCGCCACCTAGTTATGGGCAGCCACCTCAGGCCCAGGCACCACCAAATTCTCAGTCTCTTTATAGACAAGGTCAAGCTCCGTCTGCTCCAGCCAGTTATATGCAATCTGCTCTTCTGCAACCAAGTTATGGTCAGTCCACACTCCCTCAATCTGTTTACGGGCAACAGCAATCATATGGTGTACCACCACATAGCCAATCAGGAAATCAACAGCAGACACCATATAATAACTCGTATGCCAGTGGTGGAAATTCCCAGACTCATGCATACTCTAATGACAATGTAGCTCAAGGGTCTTACGATACTGCTGCTGTTGCTACACCTTCAACCAACGCACCTGCACCCTGATGCTGTATGGTAAGTCACTTGGGATAGTAGTTTGTATCAACTTTTCAATCATTTGCATCTGTTGTAATAATTGCAAATTATCACTTTATTGTGGCATTTAGGAGATACTTCGATACTTGTGCAATCTAGTTTTTTTTGAACTTGTATATTTTTAATCTCTCGTTTGCTTTTGTTGTGATCGCTCTGAAATGTTATACGAAGCACCAGTTCTCGTTTCCAACTTGGCTTTGAAATTATCTTTACTAAGGTTGGAATTGAATTGAATGAGTCAGACTGTTATTATTGTTTGCTCAGGTGGGCTAACCTGATTTAGGATGGAGGCAATGAGGGTGGAAGACATAAGGTGATTTAGGAAGAATTTACCTTTCAGGCATACGTAAATTGCACTCGTAAAAGCAAGGGGAAAAAAATTCTTCCAGTGGTAGCCGTGATAGATAGAGCGAATCGAGGGTAGCATTGGACGGTAGAAAAGATTACTGGTAAATTAACACGCACGCTGGATGCACTTATCATTGAAGTCTGTAAGCCCAGCCCGCATTGCTGACGTCCGTAGCACGCAATACCCTCGCCGACGTGTAGAAACTATCGGTCAAGTTCAACTTTTTTTTTTCCGAAAAAAATTATACATAAGGGCAAATTATTTTGTCCGTTAGCAGGGTAATCTTGCCCGATTTGCAACATGCATGCCTAAACAAAAAATCCGAACTTGTTAAGAAATCTTGAGCGAATCAATCCAAAAGAACTCCAACTAAGAATTGCTATGATATATTTTTTCGATGATCGTGGTTCCAATGGAGTACGAGGGAGCTTTGAGGTCGAGATACATTTAGACTTCGAAAAATAGACCAAACCCTTGAAAGAGGAAACGAGAAGATGCAAACTCCAAATTCTAGAAAGAAGATTTCCGATCGAGTGGAGAACTATAACAGCATGCATTACCCAGATAACTAGTATGGGATTTTGATTTTGATTTTGATACGAATTTGAATTTGAAACAAGCAACCTCCCTCAATTTTTTCACATAACACTTGATTCAAAGCATATTTGATACTCGTTAATGTTTGTGCTTCCGAGTTTATTTGGCTGTAAATAAATAAGATGTTTATGAACAATATTAGAGTTCACCTATAAAATTTTCGCTCAATAATTGCAGCAAAAAGGTGAAATCCTCGCCCCCGGGAACCCACCGATCAGACCCACGGCCATTGTACTGAGTTTCGACCCGGTGGCCTCATTGCAACAACTCCTGTCCCATGCCATCTCGAATGATCCACGGGGTCAAATTTTCACTCAATAATGAGAGGGAAGAAAGTGGTTAGAGGGATCCTAAACCTGGGTGAGGTGAGATAGCCTGACTTTCAAATTGGTCAGAGTTAAATCGACAGGATGATAAAAGTTGCCATCGAGAATCAATGAGAGTATTTCTTCGTTGATACAAATTGCACCATTTCTTTTAAAAATAATCGATGCAAATTTGATGATAAAAAGGAAATGTTAAAAAATATTTGCCCGTTAATGAATTCTTAATAGCTATTAAAAAAAAACCTTTTACGTACGAGGGATACTGAGTGCCAATTAAAAATCAAATAAAGATTAAAATAAAATAAAATAAAAACCTTTTAAATAGGCAACGTTTATTCGCCTAGATAATTATCGAGCCCGCTAATACAAGATGGTTCTCACTGGCTCGTAGATACAGTTATTAAGCTTAATAACTAGAGATTCAAAATAATTTTAACAGAGTAAACTTATTGCTATTTACACATTAGAAGAGCAGTTTTTTTATATGAGCCAAGGACTAAAATATATACATCCGAAAAACAGAATTTTTATTACCTTCAGCATTACTAGTCTTGAATCTTAATTTTAGGTTCAAAATAGTGCCAAAATGGATAGGCATGAAGTGCTAGCTAATTCACTGATCACTGAAATTGGAAGCTCGATAGCGGATTTTTAGATAACCAAACTTCCCAGCACCTGGCGATGAGCCTTCGAAGATAATAGGCAGGTAACCAGTTTCAGCTTTATATCTCTGCTGAATCTGAAACGAATAGAACATCCAAATTAATAAAATTGATTCATTCCTTTGGAAATCGGAGGCCAATACAGCCTGGTTGCTACCATGGAGTCTCTCCAATCGAAAACTGTTTAATTTCTTATCAAACAGATATCGACACAAGAATCCTTACCTCTAAAATTTCTTCACTACTACTAATGCAGTTCCGCCCAATGACACAGACCGAGCCACCTGAGCCGCCGCCAGTGATTTTTGCACCAAACAAACTCATGCCTCCATCACGTGACGCTCTGCGATGCTGCATCTCTTGCACTAGCTTCACAATCCGTTCAGTGCCGTCCGAACCAAGTCCACACTCACTGTAACTGTAATGGCACTGCAAAAAGAAAAGAAAATTAACGAAACAAGTACTGCATTCAGATCACAATATTTTAAAAACAGAGATAATTTAGATAATGGTATTGTATACCCACCATGCTATTTTTCAGTTAGATAAATAAACAAGGTGGCAAAAAAGGTGAATACACTCGCCCCCAGCGCCCCCGTCAACCTGTCCCAAGACTAACACGGAGGAGGTAAATCACGGACGACTACTAGCCTTTGGAATAATGACTAGCACATAAGGAACACCTCATGCGTTAGCCACTAGACCCATCCGAGGGGACGAGATCAATGGCTAGGTGGTGAAGTGATAAGAGTTTGAAAACTCTAGGAAGCATTTTGAGCCAGATAAATCTACATGCATTTAAAAAAACTATGGGGCTGGTTTTCTCTTTCAAAAAGAACAAAGATTCAAACAGCTTGAACCCAAAGAATAACACTTTTGAGGCGAGAGAATAATAGTTCTTTTTGTGGTCTAAACGCAGTCAGGTACCATAAAAGCAAAGAGTGCTGAATTTAAGTTTACCTGATACATAAGTTGACCTAGCGATGAAAGCTGTTGATCTGAATTTGTGGCAGTTAGTAGTGCTTTGAAGGCCTATGTGTAGACACAAGAATCAAGAAACAGAAAAAATATGTTATTTGCAAATTGGTTGATTTAAATAGGATTGAAGTGCAAATACATAAATAGGTAAAGATGCTACAAAATTTGACCAGCTATCTAAGCTTGGATAAGCTTGGAAAATTACCAAAAATATTAGTACTAGAAAAACTTATTAGAGTTAAAACTGACTTTGCACTAATTAGCGATAATTTAGTTGGAATTAAATTAAAACAAGACAAAGGAGGAAAGAGAAAGAAGGTTTTATCACAAAAAAAATGAAACAAGCGCCACACTTTAAGAAAACAGCCTCAATCAAGAAGAGAGTGACACACACACACACATATGAAGCAATAAGTACTTCAATTAGAAAGAGAAGTACCTCAACTCGGAAATTTTCATATATTGGATGTTTAGTAGGAGCTTTAACAGCATAAGTTCGCTTGGGATCAATAACAGTTACTGTATCATTATGGTCAGTATATTTTTCTAAGAAAGATTCTCCAGTTATGTGCTCAGGAAGTTTCTTTGCATAAACAGCTTCATATCTGTGAATAGAAAAAGATATGCATGGATCAAAATTCAACCAGAACATATCATACTTGAAGAAGTTGAAGAGATGGTCAATTTATCCTCCAAAAGTTGAAAATAAGGACATGCAGTGTCCACCTTACCTATGAGTTGAAATATTACATAAGTAATCTAATGAAGCTTCTTTCTTCAGAAGGTCAATTCCATGCTCTTCATACTCATCTGAATTAATTTCATCAACTTGCTGGTTGGAATTCAAGTTAGCCAGAGAGTGAGATAACAACGAAGAGGCTGCAGATTTGATCATTTTCCGCCCCATAAAAGTTCCTATTCTCACTGATCCATAATCAGTCCCACCAACACTAAAGCAAAGATTAACAGAAGTTCAAGAATAGTTTTAATCTCAGGGCCATGCAGGAGTAAAAATTTAAGCATGAAATAATGGAATAAAACAATAACTAAAATTTTCAAATGGACATTGTAGTCTCCAGAATATTGAAGATATATATAGTTAGATATGGTTCAACAAACAAAAATGTAGATACCTGTGTCGGACTCCAGAATCAAGACCCCAAAATCGGATGTGACTTGGAATTGTGACCAATTCCTTTACTTCTGCAGGCTGCAAGAGAAAATATTTAGAATCATACTGTATCACCCAAAGCATATGAAACAGTTGGTTAGCCAAAATTAGGAATATGAACCTGGCAAACCATGGCAAGCAGTTTGTCAGTTTCACCACAAGCAGATGTCATTTGGTCCATTACACCACAGGGAGCCCCAACTACGTGATTCTCTACCTGCTCGAGACTAACTTGCTTAGTATACAAATGTAGGATGTGCCAAAATCATCAGAAAATGTCAATATCACCATACCTTTTGACAAAGCAATGCAAGCTCCCTTGGATCAAGATTTAGTCCTACATAAGGTAAATAAAACTCCTGATGATGAATTCAAACAGGATACAGAGATGCTTATACAAAATTTGTGGTCTATATATTCACAGAGGTGATGGACATATGAAAATAATATAGCTCTGATAAACCAAGGAATTAAGAGCCAGTATGTATCAGCTACCATACTACTGTAATATAGTATTTCACGTTTTCATTGAAAGAAAAATTTGGTGGCCTTGTTGTTAGAAAAAAAACAAAAGAAATTTCTGGAGGATGGATGCATTGGTATGATCAGTTTGTTGTACACATGACTGGAATTAGACCGGCCAATATGAATGGCAATACGACATTTGAATTCTAGTCTAATACCAACATGGTTCAGCATCAAGTTTAAATACTGACCATGAGCAGCAGCAATACCAGACATGGTGGCCACTTCCACTGATGCAGAAGAAGAAACTCCTTTTCCCTCTGGGACAGCAGAAGATATCTGCAGAGTTCAAACGAAATAGAACAAGTTAGAGGGTGACAAAAAGACATTCAGGATGAGTAAAGAGAAATCTCTCTCTTTTAGATCCGTAAATAGAAATCTTTTATATAGCAAAGAATTTGAAAGCAATTTCCAATACACCTGCTGAAAGCCATCTCATTTATATATTTTTAATGTGCTATTTTTCTTTTTCTTTTTTTTGAAGGGGAACCTTATCACAATGGTAAAGTTGTTGTCATGTGATCTAGTGGTCATGGGTTCGAATTGCAGAAACAACCTCTTGCAATGTAGAGTAAGACTGCATACACTAGACCATTCCTCGGGACCCACGGGAGCTTCATGCACTGAACTACCTTTTTTTTGTTATTTCTTATTTTTTGTCAATGAAAATTAAGGAGGCCAAGGATGAGGTGACATGGAGTATGTACAATAAGAAAATTGAATGATTTTTGAATGGGGAAATTGAGAAGGCAATAAAGTTGAGAAACAATGTATACACAAGAAATCCATGTGGGGAGAGAAGAAATGGATGGGAATGGGAAATACGAAAAGGCAAAAGTCAAGCAATAAATCTAGCTAGAGCTCAAACGTCTTAGGGAGCTATGAGGTTAAAATGAACATTTTTTCCTTGGTGTAGAATGGCGAAGAGTTCTGATCCTTAAGCAACAAGCATTGACCATCATTATAATTTGGTAGTACCCAATCATCATCTCAATGATAGATGTGAATCTCATTGCAATGTTGTGCCAATTTCCAGTGTAATTGACCTATGCAAATTGATTAACACATTAAGAGACCCTAGACACCGCAGATCTTGTTGAACACTTGATCATATTTTAAGAAAAAAAAATTAAAAAAGACTTAAACCTAGGAAAATTCAGAGGAAAATAAATCAACTGGAAAATTGTCTGTCTTCCAAGTCCACATTTAACAGTAGAAGAAATGATTATTTTACTTATTAGTTCAAAGATATTAATTAAAAATTAGTAGATATTTAATCATAAGTTCCTAAACAGTCATGTAACCAATGCAAGCATCAATTACAGATAATAGCAAATTAGTACACTATTTGCATCCTTTACTAAATTACCTTCTTTATGCACTCAATCATTATAATATAGTTATGAAATACTTTTTTCCCATATTAATAACAATAATAACGAACTCACACCAATAGCCATGATATATACCATATCAATCGTGCTGGTATGCGGGATTATAATATCACATATCCAAAGAGTATTAAGTTATACCAGTATGCTTAAACTTTCAGTAAAACGCAATCCAAGCTCAGTCATTAGGACAAGAATAGTTCCAGCAACATAGGCAGCCCACCTGGGAAGATAACATTTTAGTGGGGCAATAAAAGTTATCAAATAACCAATTTCATGTAAAGAAAATGTCTCACTTCTGAGATGGATCTTGTGCAAAATACTTTTTGGCTTTTTCATATGACATTGGTTGTTCACCATCCATTAAATCTGGTAGATCCATATCAAAGGTTGGTGCTCGATTGCTCAATTCAGACCCAAAAGATACCTACATATCATCGGAAGCAACAACATTACCATACGCATATTGTTAATCAACATTACAGTCATGAAACTTATCTATAGTAGATAAGGTTCCTACATATCAATTATCGCCTGCACTGGCTTATAATTATTAATGAAATTTGGCAGATTTTCTGGGCCTTTGTGATCTCATTATTTAGTTTCTTAGATTAGCCAGTAAAGTTGAGAAATACCAAGCTGATGATTCAGGCAATTGGAAGAGTCAGTCAATATAGATAAATGGTGCAAGAAAAAATGGAAACAATTTATTTTTATGTAGCACTATTTTAGTAAATGTTCCAACAAAACGGCTTTCTGGTTCTAGAATAACCTTCTTGTCTGTCTTTTTTAGACAAAGGTAAGCTGACAACCTGCTCTATCCGTAGATGTAACAAACACATCTATGAAAAGTAACTTAATGTTCCTTCCAGAACAAATCAGCTAGTTGAAAACATTTTCTGGTAATCTGTTTGTTACATTGGACGTAGCAATTTCTTTCCATCCAGATTGATCATTTCCAACCAACTATTCTAATTTTATTGACCAGGGTGTATAAAAAAAGGAATTAAACATTTTTATTTTAGTACTTTCAAATTTATTTTATGCATGACAGCTTATAAACTTTTAAATGAAATCACAAAATAAGAAAGAGCAGGTTACTAGGCATACAATTTGCAGAACAGGAATAGGTCCTTGTCCTTTAGCTCGTTGTCGTGCTTGAGCATGTTTCCAGAGCTTTTGCTTGTTAGGTTTGCTCTTCTGAACAGCAACATGGCAGGCCTCTCTAATAGGCATCTGTGCAAGGAATTTTCAAACATACAAATGGAAATAAGAAGAAAATAAAAAAGCAAGAACAGAGCTGCATCCATAGAGTAAACTAGCTCAACAAGCTAATAATGCAGTTAGATAAATCATCTCATTTGATATCTTTCCAATAAGTTGGTTTCTACTCGACCAATTAGAATAATTGAAATGTTCAATGACTCGCCGGGATGAAGGAATCATGAATAGTAGCCATGTAATTTCATTCAAAAAGAACATACCTGCATTTCGGCAACATATGGTATGATAAGAAGCATCAAGTTTATATAGTCCATAAAAGCATGAATCAATCTTTTTCACTTTGTGGAGAAACATATTAATAACTTGTGTGCTGAAGAAGGGTTTTCACAGGAAACATGTATTCAGCTCAGCAAAAACACAAATGTGCCTCAGCAGAACTCTTGCTTCATTAATGTGAATGTTAGAGATGAAAATTTATGCAGCTTCACCCAGTAAACAAAGCACAAGTAACTATCTCTATTTGGGCAACAAAAAGTGTTTAGATCCATGTGTCCGCAATGGCTACATATATTACCTGCAAAACAAAGCTCCCAGAATAATCAGCAATTCCTCCCATAACATCCAATCTTCCAGGTGCTCTAGCAACATAAATTTCTTCCTGAAATTGCACCAAGAAAACACAGAAATGAACAGCTGAACTTGGTTTAACACTGATCAATTTACTTGCCAATATAACATTGGGAGGAGAATACTCTATGCTAAGTTTTAAACACACCAATTAAGAATGCAGATTAGATAAAACCCCAAGTATGTGTAAAGAGTTGAGTGTCGGATAACTATTCTATTTTTTCTGAAAACGCCTAACTAAGCAATTTCATTCTCCATGGCTAAACATTCTGCTTTGGTAGATATGCATTTACTGCTCCAACCAAATCTTGGTGTAAGAATTGCTAGGCTTGGTATGGCATACCCTTCATTTCTTTCAATATCCAGGATAGGTTGGTTACTTGGTTTACTGGTCAATATCAGAGCAACGGTAGCCCAATAGATTCTTAAACCAGAATCAAATTATTACTAAAGTATTGATTTTCTGCAACTAAAATTGCAAACTTCTGAAGTTTTGTGTCTTGAAAGCCTAAAACTACATTGCTTAATCATGGACAGTTGTGGTATGTGGGCAAGTTTATTGTGTAAACAGCTGCTACTGAAATTTTGTGGACTTGAAAATGAATAGGATGTTCATGAATAAGCTTGGAGCTCATCTTGACAAGAGCTTAGTTATGCCCGTTTGATAATATAAATCACCTACAACAAACAAACTTGAAACTAGTGAGCTAGGTAAATTACTATTATGAACAAAGATTGTAAAAAAATTATGAATGAACTTGTTCGTTAATTTGTTTACATTTATTCTTTATTTTTTATTCAAATACATAAAAGAATATACTAAAAAAATTATTTAAATTTTATAGTATGTTAATAATGATGCAAGTTTCATTTATTAGATCAATATTTTACAAAATTAGGACAATAATGTTTTAGTTGAGCTAAATAAAAAGCTTGAGTTTAGCGGACACCACTTAGTGGGATAAGATTTTGTTGTTGTAAATAAAAAGCTTGAGCTCAATAAGATTTCTAATAATCAGACTTGCAAAATCTAGATAAGAAAATGAACAAGCAAGCTATAATCAAGCTCACTCAGCCTGACTCATCTCATTTACACCTTTAGAATTTTAATATGCAGAGTTTAGTTCACTTAAAATTGAAGTGTCTATAACCAATGTAAATCACATTGATACAGATGTATAAATCATATATAAACAGGGGTCTGGAAGCAAATTCCCAGCGGTGAGAAAGCATAGGGAAAAGAAACACAATATGGAAGAGAAGACAACTTTCAGAAGGAAACAACATATGGAAGGAAATTATATATCGCATTTCACAGTAATCTTGAGAAACAAGAATACATGGCAAACCCCCTCAGAGGAGCAATAACTAAAACAGAAAGGTCAGGCAACTACACAATTACTAATTATCACTAAAGAGTGATGCAAAACAAAATTCAAAATAGTATAATGGATGGAAGTTAGAACGATGAATAGCCATAAGTCTATAAAGGTGAGTTTACTTAAGATGGAAGAAATCAGGGGAGGAAGGAAAATAACGCAACAGATGTTCATAATGATGAGGGTCCATATGTAATTTGTGAGCCATTCTCTCCCTGACTTTCCATCAAAGTAAACACAGTTTAAGTGTATAATAGATAGAGCTAGATGAGCACTTTTCTCATATGAGCAGAACAAGAAATACAATGTATCTTGTTTGATATTTAGAAAAAAGCCAGAAAAAGATGAGAGATTGTAGAAGATTTTCATAGGCAGAGTAGCTGATTTCAGTCCAGAAAACACCCACAGAAGATAGATAGAATTGAAAACTGACCTCCCAGTCAAAAAGTGTTGCAGCAGCAACTCGTTCTCGTATTTGACGCTTTTCTGAACTCCTTGGTTCGGTAACAGAATTTAATCCTGATAAGCTCTTTAGAAAGGCCATTGTATCAGGCAAGCCATGCAATTCACCATGAAGTATCTCAAAGTCTTCAAAGCGCCTTCATTTGGACGATCAATTGATTACAGCTTGCATAAATGTAGTAAATTATATGAAATCTGGTAAAAGGTTACTCACGATTCTTGTACTGAACTTTTTCCATTTGTCCGAGTGTCCACTGACGCAAAACGAAGCCCAACTTCATTTTCAGCCAGTGAATACCAGTCAGGTATACTAATGTCTCTTCCCGGAGCTCTTTGCAGTTGATATCCAAGCACTATAGCGTCACGGAGCCACCTAGCTCCACTTAACTGGAATTGTTGAAGATGAAACTTACCACAGATTCACAACATGAAACTAAAAGAAAACAGAACTGATGAATGAAAGCAAATTAGAGAGATCATAAAATAATGAAAATGCTCAAAAACATGCATTTAAAAAAAATCCTTCTCTCTGAATCAAGACCATTTCGAAGGTAATGACTTTTCTCATGTACCCACAGTTTTCATTTTAAAACAAAGTTTCAATATTACCAACTACAGAAGATATTTAAGGCAAGGATAAAACAGAAATTCAAAGATACAGTGATACTAATATTAACAAACTCAAGATATTGTCAGGGAAAAGTTGTACAACATAAAAATGGAACCAAATGAAAGGAAACAAGAAGATATAATTTTCCTAAGAGAAATTAATTAAAAGGCTTGTGAGAAAGGAACATCAATGAGAAATTTAGTCTTCACATATGTTCAATAGGTTGCTCCTTTCATCAAAGATACCTTTTCTGAAGCATACTTTTTTCCAATAGCAGTATCTTGCAGTATGCTAGCTACTACCTGCATATAGATTAAATGTCAGCTCCCAACTGACATACAATGTGCAATATTAATGATAACAGATGGATGATGGTGTAATCTAGGAAAAAAATGGAATAAATAAGACATCAGTATTTCCTTCGAAATGGAAATTTATTATCAAAAAGAGAAAATGTAAATGATAGATTACATTATCATTTAGGAAATAGTTGAAAATACCCAGTATGTTCTGTGGCAAAATTTGAACCGCGGTCATTAAACTGAAAATATCCAATTCCATCTTAGACCACATCTTACAATTTTCTACCCACAATATTTGTTATAAATGAACAAGCAGCATGCTAATAGTTGAAATAGTTGAAAATACCCAGTATGTTGTGTGGCAAAATTTGAACTGCGGTCATTAAACTGAAAATATCCAATTCCATCTTAGACCACATCTTACAGTTTACTTCCCACAATATTTGTTATAAATGAACAAGCAGCATGCTAACTTAAATGCACTGTGTGGTAGTGAATGGAAAAGGATAGCATGCATGCCGAACAGTGAAAATTGAAGACAGGATGTACCTCACCACCATTAATTCCTCCATCATAGCATGGCTGCAGAGTTAGTGCACGCTCAAGATAAGGAGCCCAGTGCCCAGTGAGCAAATCCCTTCTAATCATCTCCACACCACCTTGGTAATACTAGTTAGGAAGACCATAAGATCAACTCTTTGGAATTTAACACAATTACATGTTCCACATAACAAATATGATCAAGTGGTAGAACCTCAAGCATATTGCGCAGAAATGGCTCTTCATTAAAATAGTCTCTGCGAACAAAAACAAAAGGTAGCTTATATGCCAAAGCTTCACTGACAGTTCCATATCCGATTTTACCTACAACAATAGAACAGAAAACATGAATACCATGCTTATATATAAATTATAATCACCTAGAGAAGCAATTTAACACATGATAACATATGTATTACCAAGCATGCAATCTGAAGCGGCAATTATATCAGGTGTGTAGGCATCCTTTGCAAGTTTTACAAAATTTGGAGGGAGCTCTTGCTTGTCAGAGGCACCGCAGACCTGCAACAGAATTACCATGGGAGAAATAATATCATCCATATATGAAATATACACAAATAAGTGAAATCTCAGTTCTAAGACTACAAAATTAACATACCAGACATAGCCAACCATCCGGTAACCACTCTTGCTTGAGATTCCATCCCGCTGGCTGGAAAAAATGGATGTAATCATTATGCATTCAATAGTGATTCACTAAACATATCCAAAGAAAAATCAAATAAACATAAAAGCTACAGTTGGAGTATGCCATACAATCTAATTTTGAAGAACAAAAAGTTTGGCAAACCATTTTGGTGATTGTCAAATTGAGGTTTGTATTGAATCATTTTGGTGATTTTTTGAATTATCAATCATAACCAAACAGATGAATATAGAAAATTATAAATATGCTGAAAAGAATTCTACTCTGTTCATAATTTTTTTTTATATTCTATTTCATACCATACTATTATATGGAGTAAAGTGAAACTGGTTCAAATATAAATATAATATATGTTTGTAAATTAAGCAGGTATCAGCGTAAAAATTGTTGTATATCTTCATTAAGAATTAAAATGAAATGGGCAATAAGATGTTTCATCCTCAAAAGCATTTGTCTTAAAGAATAATTGTTAACTCAACCCTCACCGTTGACTTAATATCATCAATGCTTTAGAAGAGTGAGAGGCAAGCGGACCATGCTAATTGAAGAGAGGAATGAAAGACGACTTTGGCATGACATGACTTCGAAGTCATGATTAGCTTTATCCTTACTCTCATTTTTGTATTGATGTGAGAATTGTTTCATTTTACATACTAATTGTGAATCATAAAATTCTAGCAACTAATCATCAAATTTTTACCATATGACTAACAATTGAGGATAAGGATTATCTCAGACAAGGTAAGAATATCAAATATTTCTAGAGGATAATATACATTTAACATTATTTATGAAAATCATATTTAAGAACATTCAAATGTTTCCTTATATGCATGGATGTAGAAAAAGTGGAGGAGAACCAAAAGAAACTAGAGCTTTGAGATTCTGTATTAAGCGAGAAAGAAGCCAAATGAATGATGAGTTATGGATTTCTCTCTTTCCAACAACAAGAAACTGTGAGTTTCAACTATATGAGATTGGCTATTCGGACCACATCCTGAAATTGAACTTTAGATAAGGATATACCCCTTACATCCTCAATCCTATATGTTTCAACTTCACTTCAAAATTTGTTAGTCATTTTTAAGCATGTTACACATCTTAGTTAAGTCTATCAATATATGATCAATCAGAGGTACAAGTAACTGTACCTACTCTGATATAAGACTATTATTATTTATTAATTGATAATATTTCTGTTCTCTATTACACAAACTTTGTGTATATATTATCTCCAAATTGACCAGTACTCAAACCCACAATGCCCCACCACCTTATGAAAAAGAAGTATAACGGTAAGGATAATGAAAGATAAGCATGGAAATCATATATATTTTTTTATGAAGTCTACAATCAAAATTCAATCTGCTGCATCAAAGAAATAGAGGAAAAGCATTGGGTGTTTACTATACACGTTCAAAATCCAAAAGCCAACTCAAAAATAAATTTCAGGATTTTAGAAACTTGATACTATGAAGAAAGTATAAAAGAGAAATTAATAGACAGAAGGCCTTAATTATTAGAAAACCAATCAGTTTGTATATGACATCTAATGAAGTTTAAATTAAAATGGAAAATAGTTAACCAAAAATTTCAAACAGAAGCACTTTCCTTCAAATATAATACTCCCAAAACACACCTAGAATGAGAAAATGGACAATTCACAAAGTGTTAGATAGAATAGGAGTAAATTACATACTCCTGTATCGACCTAGTCTTAGATTAGATTAGTTAGTCATTCTGGAGCCTAAAAGTAAATAGATTACATTCCTGCTTCCATTTAAACAAAAGATATCAAAATTTTCAGTGAAAACAAGAACATGACTATTGTACCTGACCGCCAAAATTGAAGATTACCACTTTCACATCATTTCCAATTCCTAATTGCTCCCTGATCTAATACACAAGAATCTCAAGGAATTGACATACTAAAATAATCAATTGAAATAATTCTCTTTAGAAATATTGCACCTGTGTGCGAGATTTATGCAGCCTCCTAACAACTAGAGGAACATCAATAACATCTCGAAATGCTGGCACTGCAGGTAAGGAAAAATTTCCCTATTATTCTGATGATATTCAAGTAAAGCACACTATCCATATGGTAGGTCATTACGTACTGGGGCAGTAACCAGGAAGTCGGAGCAACAATTCACCATGAGAATAATCTTCTGCTATCTGCAATAAATTCCAAAAGTCCACATTTAGCATGCCGAAATTTTTGCACACCATCTTCTATCAAAAAAACTCAGAGACATCTTCAGCTATTCATCGTTTCCATCTAATTATTCTGAATACATATGATCAAGATTCATGACAAAAAAATATAGTTCACAATTCACATGACAAAAATTTCAAGTCTTTTTTTTTTTGGAGCAAAGAGGCTGAGGCCCAACATATTGTATTTATTTCAAAGAGTTAACAGTCATGTGATCTCTAGTACAAGTCTAATGAATCATAAACTTCAGAAACATATCACTATAGAAGATCATTAGAATTGCAATAGAAGCAGTAACATGTATACTGACATGGTTCTGGACAAAGACAAGACAATAGGGTGTAAAAAATCATATATATCCATCCAAAATTACAAGTTATATGCATCTGGAACAACAAATATAGAGAAACATGCATTCAGAGACAATAAAGACAGAGATACATCCAACAAACAATTACTTTTTTTGCATTTGACAACCCTCTAGTATTGAGAGGCATATTCATGTCATCCAGTGGAAGGTTAAGTAAGCACAAGAAATGAAAAGAAAATTACAAATTCTCATGAGTATTATCCATGCAAAGGGTTTTAAAGGAGTATAAAACAGAAAACATAATTCTAATTCTTTGATTAGGATCCCATAAATTATTAATGTATATAAAGATAAGACCAAGCAGTTCATCAAAAATGATATAGCAAAAAAGTAACAGAAGGGATAAAGAAAGTCAAGAGTAAAAATAATTACACTCAATTTCAAGCAGCATCTTGTAAGCCACTAGAAAGAGATTTGTTCAAATTTATACAAGGATGATCAAAAAAAATATTTTCATTTATCATGTACTACTAGAATTACTGTAGTTGGCACTTCTAATATTGTAGCAAAAGGTGGAATCTGCCACCCAGGCCCCACACGGTCGGCCCCACGACCATTTGTGAGGAGGTAAATTGGGATGCTATAGTTGGTTAGTGCGGGGGAGGGCTTTTTTTCCTCAGCTTTGACGAGATTCGAACCCTTGCCCTATTGTAGCAACTCTACCCCACACTAGCCAACTCAACCTTGCCCCGGGGGCCGTTGGCACTTCTAAGATGATTTACTTGGAGGTTGCAAAAAAATAATGGTAGGTTTGAGAAGAAGTGTTTAACAGATTAAACTAATGCAAAGATGGTTCTTGAAAAAAGTTTGTTACTACATAGTTCATATTTCAGCTATGTAAACCATACAAGAGAAAACAAAAATTTAGAAATTATTTAAAAAAATTAAAGTAGCAGAATGAGAAATAAAAAATATTCTAGAACTAGTAATAATACCAAGCATCTGAATTGTTAGAGATAAGTTTTAGTTAATTTCAGATGATAATAGTGAACAAACACCTGCCAAACAATTGAGCGATGGTGACGACCAGTTTCCATTACATATTCTGCATATATAAAATCCCAACTGCAAAATAAAATATAGAGTTATGAAGACACAACATACTATGAATAACCAAAGCAAATAAATAAAAAAGATGATACAATTTCATATATATATATAAGGATTTGATATGCTCCCCACCTTATGCGGTGTGCACACCTAGCGTAATTTTTTATTTTTTAGAGCTTAGGGTTTATGGTATAGTATTTAGGCTAAAGGAAGTGAAAAACAATAAAAATACACTAGATGTGTAGCATAAATAAGGTGGGTAGCATTTCATTCCTCCCTGCCTCTCTCTCTCTCTCTCTCTCTCTCTCTCTCTCTCTATATATATATATATATATATATATTGAAAGAGAGAGAGATTTTAAGGATCATTAATATAGTATACAACTTAGTTCAATGTTTAAATCAGTACAATGCACATTGACAATATATATATTCAAATAGGTGGAAGTATACAAGTGTGTATATACAGAACTGTTCTTCTAGTGCTATAGGTAAATCTCAGGGATGAATGTAGTAACATAAACAGAATAACACAATTCATATGTTCAAAGTGGCAATATCATTGCAATGCAGGAGGAGATCTTGAGCCGATCAATGCGGCTCTGTTGTTCTATGAAGCATCAACATTATGATTTGGTGTTCTTTTTTCTACTGGTTGATTCTATCTCTCACAAACTAATAGTGAAAAGTATCAACGCTAGTTATATGCAATTTTCCATAAGCTAAAGATTGTTGAATTTTTTTTGTCAGATCATTTCTCTCATCTTTAATTTAGTCTATTGTTATGTGGAAAACATTCCTGGCACTCATTGACAAGTATGAAATAACAATTGCAGAGCCAATATTTATTGGAGATAAGAAGCGTAATTGAAGCACAAAAGAGTATTAGAAACCTGAAGTTGGTGACACAAACAGAACGAATCCCAGCATCTGCTGCTGCACGGCAAGCTACAGGAACAACATCTGAGACCTACCTTAGATTAAGAAGCGGCAATCATAATCTAGATCAAAAAATGACCAAAAATCCCTCCAAGTAAAACAACAGTTAAAGTAAAAGATGACTTTCTTTCATAGATGTGAACAAAGCGGATAGAAAATCAAGAAAAACATTTATATGGTTATGCACTAATGTCAATGAATAAATTTGTGTACCACTAGATCAGCTTTGATGAAATTCAGCCATTCCACTTCCGTTGCCAAAATTGAAGCCCGAGGTAACACTGCTGTCTCATGATACTGCAAGAGGGAAATGATGACAAGAATACAGTTGCTGATAACTAATTGTTAAAAAGAGAAAACAATATATGCATGTCTCAGAGTCAATCGGAATGAAATTAAGGTACAGGAACCATATGCCCCACTTATTTCTCTAATACCTTTTCCAAGGAAGCAAGACGATCCACAGTTAAAGCATCAGCTTGAACTGCACCACAATCCAACAAAACCTGCAAATCAAGAACTTCCATCATACTTTTATTGCAGTTTCCATATTGTGCTAAGCATATTAATCTTGATAAGATTCTATAATATCTTAACTCAGACTAACCTTTCTTAGGTGGAGATTGGGCGACTGTATCTCGGTCGTGAACACAAAGTCTGGAGCACCAGTTACTACATGAACATCGTGCCCAGCAGCTATAAGATGCCGCACAACCTGCAACACAAGATGTTCTATAAGCATATGCAGAGGAAAAGCAGAGGAAAATCCTTCGTAAACTCTTTCTGTTAAGATTTATTTATATGTCTAAATTAGATGGTGCTACAGAAGAGAAAATCATGTTAAGGCTGAACCAAGATGAAGTCCAGTAAGTCTCTCAATATTATGCAATTCCTCTTAGATTAAACAACCTTCAAATTCCATGTGCATTTAATCCCCAAAGCAAAGAAGAAGCTTAATTTTAGATTGAAATACCAATCTAATGCCACAGTTCAGTTTTATTTTTTTTTTCCAGCATCCCAACTCGGTAACTCCATTTTTGGCACCTGCTAGAAAGATCCTGACTCCATTCCGCTCCATATCCAGTCAAAAAATCTCTCTTTTTTTTTCCCAATCCGTCCGGGACGACCGCCGAATGAACAGAACTTACAAAAATCCGATAGTTCAGAGGACAAAAATCAAAAACCAAAGAAGTAAGAGAATACGAGGATCTCCGGACCTCAACAACACGAGTAGCGTGGCCAAATCCGTGTCCAGTCACGTAATAAGCGAAGACAAGGTGCTCCAAGGACGCAGAGGCTACGCTATGTCCATCCTCGATCCCCATACTAACGAAACCTTAGAAATCTTTGATCAATATTAAATTATCCCAAGGACAAGAAAACCGAACACCGCACGAGCTTTCAGGAGCTCCTCCGCTGTCTCCCGAGTTCATCGGGCAATAAACGCAATCAACCGCCAAGTGACGCCGCATCTGGCACCACTTTTTGATTCTTGTTCGATCCCTTCACGTCATAAAGCAAGCTTCAAGGATCTCGCCATCATCTCCAAGATTCGTGCAGATGATGGATCTCGGATGAATCACCGTCTCCACGATTCGAGCAGATAACTCAATAAATACAACAGCAAAGTAAACAAACGGAGGAAAAAGACAAACGAGGGAAATGACGACATTGAGGACTTGCGAGGAGTAGAGACGTTACGTCGACGACGCGGGTGGCGTGGCCGAACCCATGGCCAGTGATGTAGTAGGCGAAGACGAGACGGCGGCCAGCGTCCCTGACCCCTAGCTTTGTCTCCAGCAAAACGGCGGGCGCCATCGATGGCGACGAGGGAGACTGGATAAATGGAGCACCGGTTGTTAATCCACAAACAAATCGCAAAGAGAAAGAGAAAGAGAAAGAGAGAAGCAATAAAGTCAAATTAAGCGTCGTTGCCTGATTCGAATGATGATTGCAAAAGAAATGGAAAAAGGTGGAGAAATGTTAGTAGCTTCGGAGTCGTCGATAGAACCTATGAACAAATTGAACATTAAAATAGGAGATATTTTGCTTAAAATAGGAAATCAAGGAGATTATGCTTATCCAAATTTCAAAAGCAACAATCGATGATGTCATCCGCAATCTGCGCAAATGGATGCTAATGAAAGATAATTAAACTTAAAGATGATACGTAAAATAATAGAAATTAAATTTTGGCTGTTGGGAATGAAATATAAAGGAATTCCAGATTGTGAATTTATTATTATATATATTCGCTTAATTTAGAAGGGAATTTGATAGGGTCAAAATTTTATATAACTTTCATAAGGTTGTGACCACAAATCTAGCCCCCACTTGTTAAATGGGCACATATCATTGGTAAAAAAAATTTCATGATCTCTTAATTAATTTGACGATCTAAATTCCCTATCTTCTTGACTAACGAGGTTAATGATAAATATGTAATAAACAGGGAAAAGAAGTAATTGCTTTCTTATTAATATTAGTATTGGCTAACAAATTTATTTATACAAATATGGTAATATATTATATGATATATATGATAATAACAAATATAAAAATAATGATAAATATGGTTGTGATTGCAATCCAAATATAGTAAATCATCAATAATTGAAATCAATTTATGATTCTATCTAGAACATGATAAATCTTCTGATTATTATTCTGGACTGTTATCCTTGTACAAATTCAACAGGATATTCAACACGTTGAGTTTGGTTGTCAATCTATGAAACCGTTGTCAGGATAATGGTTTAGTGAAGATGCCAGTAATTTGATCCTCTATGGAGATGTATGAGACTGATAGTTATTTAGCTACTACATGTTCCTGTACAAAGTGAAAATTCATCTCCACATGTTTTGTGCGAGTATGAAAAACTGGATTTGCAGTATGATATGTTGCTCCAATCTTATCACACTATATCTTAGGTATAATATCGATAAAAAGATGTAATTCTAAGAGAAGGGATTGAAGTCAAATGATTTTAGACGTTACATTTAGCAGCTGCTTTATATTCAGCTTCGATACTGGATCGAGATATAGTAGATTACTTTTTAGAATGCTAAGAGATAAGATTTTGTTCAAGAAATATTGATATCCTCCAGTAGAACATCTGTCTTCAGGAGAGTCAGCCCAATCTGCATCACTAAATGCATTCAACTCTCATAAGGAATGTCGATATAAAAAGAGACCATGAAGAATATAACCTTCAAGATAACGAAGGATCCTCTTAACTCCTTTCCAATGTTGTTCAGTGAGAGAGTGCATATATTGACAAGCTTAATTGACAGTAAAAGATATGTCAGGACGTATGATAGTGACATATTGTAAGGCTCCAACAATACTCCGATATATTTGAGGATTGGCCAAAGCAGGAGAAGATGAAGGTGCAAAAAAGTTGCCTACAACAATCGATGTTGAGACAGGATGTGCATCATCCATCTTGGCCCGTTAAAGGATTCTAGTAATGTATTTGCTTTGTAAAAGGAGACAACCATCCGGATTTGAGAAAAGTTCAATACCAAGAAAGAAACGGGTCATACCAAGATCTCTAATAGGAAATTCTTGATTAAGAAAATGAAGTAGAGAAGTGATGCCTTCTTGATAATTACCAGTTAGAAGAATATCATCCACATAAGTAAGGAGAAAAAGTATAGAGCCGACATTGCACTTATAAAATAAAGATGAGTCAGTTTTTGAGCCAGAGAACCCTTGAGTGTGTAGTCAAGTAGAGAGACGATAAAACCATGTACAAAAGGCTTGTCGAAGATCGTATAATGATTTCTTCAACTGACAAACATGTGTTGAAAGTTGTGGATGAATAAACCCAGGTGACTACTCCATATATACAATTTCCTCAAAACGACCATAAAGAAAGACATTGGAAACGTCTAATTGGCGTATTGGCTAGTTGACGCTAATAGCTATAGATAGTAATAGTCAAACGGTTGTAATCTTAATAACCGGACTGAATGTATCATTAAAGTCAATACCTGGTTGTTGATTAAATTCTTTTGCCACAAGACGAGCTTTATATCGCTCAAGAAAGCCATCAGCACAATACTTGAGGCTGAAGACTCATTTGGAGCCTACAATATTCATGGAGGCAGTGCGAGGAACTAAGCACCAAGTCCTATTACGAAGGAGAGTATTAAATTCTGTAGTTATCGCAGCACGCCAATTTGGATTCTTAATAGCATGTGTAAAGCATGTAGTTTGATAAATTTTGAAGAGACCACTAGAGCCCGTGGAAGGAGATATTGAGTGTCCTCTGGTGGACATCGTGCATAGATATCACTTAAGGGAAGTGTGCACCAAGGAACATCTTCATCAGAACCACTTGTCGAAGAAGGCAAGGGGTAGGCTGGGAATGGGAAGATGCGATATGTGGCATATCCAAGGAAGGAAGCAAATTATCCTCATGATTGGATGATGTGTTAGAAGGATCAAAAGGGGATGCCTCAAAGAGTGGCGGAGATGGAGCTGGACCCAAAATACCATTACCTTGTATATCATTTTCCGGTAGAGGAGATGAATGTTACATGCTTGTTGTAAGGGTAGGTGGTACCAAATATGTGCTACTTGTCTTGGGAGGAGAAGATGAGCATGCTACTAAAAAAGGGAATAGAGACTTATAAAAAATAACATGATAAGATATATAAATCCGCCCGGTCGATATATGTAAGCAACGATACCATGATGCAAATTGCTATAACCAATGAAAATACATTGTTGTGAACGAGAGTCTAATTTATGTTTAGAGTATAGACATAACCATGGATAACATACGTAACCAAAGACTCGAAGAAAAGTATAGTCACGAGTTCGATTATAAAACTTCTCTAGGAACACTTTTGATCAAGTAACGGAGTGGGAAGATGATTTATGAGGTAAATTCCAGTGCTAACTGCTTCATCTCAAAAATTTTGAGAAATAGATGCATGATTAAGAAGAACTAAGGATGTTTCCATTATATGTAGATGTTTTCTTTTTATAAAACTATTTTGTTTAGGGGTGTGGGGACAAGAGACTTGATGAACAATTCCACAAGAATCAAGACGACGATAAAGATCTTGATAGTCACCTCCCAATCAGAATGAAAAGCAAGTATTTTACTATCAAAATAACAGTCAACTTCGTTTTAAAAATGACAAAATATGTCACGTAAATCAGACTTTCGATTCATAGGATAGAGACAGATAAACTTGCTAAAATGGTCAATAAAAGTGACATAATTATAGAAAATCTTGATTTGATAGGATAGGCATAGGGTCTCAAATATTAGAATGAATTATTTCAAGTAGAAAATTAGAAATATAATTAGATGGAGAGAAAGGTAACTTGTGACTCTTGGTTTCTAAGCATGTCTTACATAAATGAGGTGATGAGATAAATGAAGTAGGTAAATCAAATTGATTTATGATTCGTTGAACAATACGAAGAGAAGAATGACCAAAACGAGCATGCTAAACTGGTTTATTAGTGCGTTCACCAATAAAAACTTTAAAAGAAGGACATTGATGATAGTAGAGATCATTTTTAATCTTGGCATGAAGTAAAATTGCACATGTCGTTCTAGCTTTTACAAGATAATGATCATAATGAAATTCAAAGAAAATATTGTTGTCAAGACTAAATTGACATGTAGAAAGCAAGATTTTAGTAATAGATGAAACATGATAAATATTGCACATGACTGAAAATGTGTGTTTCCATAGTTAACAATTTATAAACCTGAGTCATCGCCTACCTGTATCATATCTGAGCCACAATAGGGTAAGATTTTTGTAATGATGTGATGGTTTAGCATGACATGATGAGTTACTCTAGTATCAAGATAACATTCCATAGGTGAAGATTTTGCAAGAAAAATGATGCTAGAACAAATTTGTGGTGCAACTTGCATTGTAATAGACTTGCTAGAAAATAAATAGGAGAAGTTCACTCCTCTGCTAATTCGAAGAAATTCGGAGACAAGTTTCCTGTAATAAACTTGGTTGGCACCGTGAAAGAGATGCTCTGATGTTGTTATTGTTGTTGGAAAATAGAAATTGACTGTAGAAGAGAAGATCTCCTATAATAAAGTTACTTGCTGCTAAGAGGTGTTAGGACTACTTGGTGCTTGTTTTTCTTCCTTCGTGAGCAATAGAGAATGGCGGAGAGAGAAAACAAATGCAAAACAAAATAGAGAGAGTGACTAGTGGGAAGCAAAAGAGAAATCAAGGAAAAATAACGGCAGCAAGTGGAACGGGAAACAAATGGAGGGTCATGATATCATAGTCAATATGTAATAAACAAACGAGAGAAAAGAATTAATTATTTTCTTAGTGAAATTAGTGATATTAGTATAGACTAACAAACTTATTTATAAAGATAGTCATATAATTATATAGAAAAGTATTATGATATATATGGTAATATATTACAATACCTATGGTAATAATAAATATAAAAATAATGATAAATATAATTATGATTACAATCTAAACATAGTAAGTTATCAATAATTAAAATCAATTTCTAATTCTATCTAAAAATTAAATGATAAATCTTCTGATTATTGCCCTTATAATTTAAATGGTTAAAAAAAAAAAAGGAATTGGGCCACAGCTAAAAAAACTAATTATTGTTTAATATATATATATAGATATTTAAGGTAGAGATTTAACTACATGGAAAACTGATTTATTAGGATTAACTCATTGCATTGCTGGAAATTATATATTGTATATATATTGGGTAAAGTTTAAAAGAATATCCTTAATTATCAATCATTAAAAGAGTATTTTGAAAATAAATAAATAAAAAGATTTTTTAACTATTAATTGATTGCTACGATAGATAATTAATGATTATTCCAATAATGTAACAGTTAGCTTTTTATTAGTTTTTTATTTATAATTTAGGTATTCAATTCTTCGAACTTATGAAGTCTCAAAATAATCAGTTAGTCCCACAAAAAATTTTCATCGATTATCATAATAAATCTGAAAGCATGTGCGACTTTTCACTCCACAGCTAATGTTCTAGATTTTTCATTCCATTGAAGAATCATGTCATGTAATGCATCGTAGTTAGAAATAGAACCATAAATACTTGATTAACCTATCAAACGTCATATCGTTGCACCATTGTCTGAGGATAGCAGCCAATTAATTGATTGTTATAAGGATAAATTATGAAAAAAATTTCTATGCAGTCCCTATTGACAAATACAATTTTGCATGCAACCCCCATTGGAACAAATCTTTGTTTCAACTCCCTAGTCAAATATACTTACATAATTGCCCCTGATATTTTAAGTATAAAAAGTCTAAAAATGAGTATAATTCTCTTAAATTCAGTACATTAAATTAGAATCTAGTATATTTTCTATCAAATTGAGCATGATTCTTTTTCTACCTCAATTGGATGAAAAATATGCTAGATTTTCTTTAAATGATACTCAATTGAATGGAAAATATACTAGATTTTCTTTAAATGATACTGAATTTAGGAGGAATTATATTAAGTAGGAAAAAAGTCATACTCAATTTAATAAAAAATATACTCGATTTTAGTTTAAAGTGCCGAATTTAATAGAAATTATACTCATTTTTAGACTATTTATACCTAAAAAATATGAAGGGTAATTTTAATAGAAAATATACTCGAATATACTAGATTTTCTTTAAATGATACTCAATTGGATAGAAAATATACTAGATTTTCTTTAAATGATACTTAATTGGATAGAAAATATATTAGATTTTCTTTAAATAATATTGAATTTAGGAGGAATTATATTAAAATAGGAAAAAAATCATGCTCAATTTAATAGAAAATATACTCGATTCTAGTGTAAAAGTGATGACTTTAAGAGGAATTATACTCATTTTTTGATCTTTTGTACCTAAAAAATCTGAGGGGCAATTAGGTAACAATATTTGCATGAGGGAGTTGAAACAAATAAAACTTTGCATGCAAGGAGTGAAAACAAAATTTTTTATGAGTGAGGATTGCAAGTAAAATTCAAGTTATGATTGAGGATTTTTCTCTACTTTACTCATAAATTATTGAACCATGTAGTTTAAATTTAGTATTACCCAAATCGCGTAGGCAACTTTGAAAATACTCAAATCACTTACCCAATGCCCCTTTGTTTCCAAGGAGTGATTTTCGTAGTGAAGTGTGTGCATTGTGTGGATCATTAGATTAGTCACCTCAAGAAGGGATCTACCAAGTAAATTACAGGTGTCAGCATTGCTTCGAGTTTTTCCATTGCAACAAATCAATAAGACGAAACGATTGGAGCTAATCACCCCGACCTCCTCTAGCTCCCGAAGTATCCTAGCATACATAGGACCTGATTTCATGTCATTCCAAGCTCTCTCGGTCTATTAATCAATTTTAACCAATATTTGACTGATTGACCTAGATAACTCAGAATGATATAAATTAAGGTTCTATATGCTAATTTAGTTCTCCTAATTATATTCATGTCCTAAAACATTATTTTCATACATCATATTAAGAGCAACAAATTTTATACAAATTAGTTTTTTTTATCGATTGCTACAATGTAGCAATCGATTCAGTAAGTTTATATGACCATGAACCATAACTTTAATCGATTGCTACACTATAGCAATAGATTAAACCTTTTTTTAAAAAATAAAAATAAAAATAAAAACCTGATAAAAATTTGCTGCTCTCAATGCGGTGTTTCAAGTTGATTTTGATCAAAATTGGTTGATGGACTTAGTGATCTCGGAATGACATGGAATCAAATTCAATATGTTCGTCTAGTTTTCCTAATTATATCTGATCCTACCTGAATGAAGGAAGCTGGAAAGTCGGGAATAGAATGACTGCTGATGGGCTGAAGACTTTGATCCTGAAAATAAAACCAAAATCAGGGAAGGGGTCCCCGACATTGACCCTCCGACGCTCAAGTCAAAATCAGGAAGAGAGAATAAAGTAATCAAGAAAATAGAAAAAACTTACCTTTCCTCATACCTGGCGTCCCCTTTTATACCTTTCCTATTGATTGTTCATCTGCCCTTATTTAATGACATTCATTGCCAGAGGAAGGCTTCTTTGTCTTGACTTCCGTGCATTAATGATTGATAGAGTGTTCTTCTTTGTCTTTGCTTCTTCACATTTAATGATAGATGGAGTTCTTGTTGGTGCAATTGACCTCTAGGGTTTCGATGTTTGACAATATGACCAAGGGTTGACCCAAACATGACTTGATGTTTGGGAGAGAGAAGTCTATTCAGGACTAGATGACTAGCAAAGATAAGTCCTAACCAAAGGTTAGGCAAAGTGAAAGTCCCGGTGAGTGAAGTCGGACTCTAGTGAGTGAAGTTAGGCGGTGGAAGTCCCGGTGAGTGAAGGGGGGCCCTAGTGAGTGAAGCTAGGCGGTGGAAGTCCCGGTGATTGAAGTCGGACCCTAGTGAGTGAAGCTAAGTGAAGGAAGTCCTGGTGAGTGAAGCCAGGCAATGGAAGTCCTAGTGAGTGAAGCTAGGCAACTCTAGGAGGTAACCCCAGGTTATACTTGAATTCTGTTAATACTGTGCTAACTCAGTGTTGCAGGGAAGCTCAGCTAGGTCGACGGGCTGACCAAGTAGCTGACACGAAGTCCAGACGGGTCGAAGGGCTGACCGGACATTTGGCAGGTAAGTGAAGGTAAGTCATTGGAGGAGAGTGACTGTGAGGACACGTTCCCGGGAAGGGAACATTAGGCATCGATCCTACTTAGATCCATTTCGGATATCTAAGTCGAGATCGTGACTAGATTCCGGTCTCGAGAAGATGGAATCTAATTAATATTCTGTTTGATTTTTAACTGTGCTAATACTCTATTTTGCAGGATATATATCTTATATTTGCCTCTGGACTAACGTTTTCTTACAGGAATGAATCTACTGGAAAATGAGGGTCTGGGCGCCCGAGATGGTTCCGGGCGCCTGGAGGTGAAATTTCATCCGCAACATCATTTCACCACGTGGAGCGTCCTGGTTGACTCAGCTACGTCATATTCAGGGCGCCCTGGAGGTTCCAGGCGCCCCGAACCTCCTATATAAGGAGGGTAAAGGATGAAGCTATAACAACAACTCACGATTCGCTCTCTTGTGCTCCTGCGACGCTATGAAGATATTCTGACAAAGTGTTGTTTCTTTAATTCCTTCTTTTTGTCAGTATTATTTCTTTTTATTAGCATTCTTGTACTTCATTTGTAAACAACTATTCTGAATTGCTAGTAAATTGCCCATCGAAAGCATCCTTACGTGCGGGCCTTGGAATAGGAGTCGACATAGGCTCCGAACCAAGTAAAACAACTTGTGTCGCTCTTTCATTTGCTTTATTATTTTCCGCTGCATATTCTCAATAATGTTTTAATCGATATTCACCCCCCTCTATCGAACGCTTACGATCCAACGGTTCTCTTTTGTTTTCTCGTCCCTTCATGCGACGTCATTCCTTATGCCGAGCGGTCCGAGCGGCTCTCTTTCCTGCTGACCATAGTGACTAGCTACGAGTTTTGTTCATTCGTCCGACCGGACGGGTGATCTGCTCGCCTGACCGGCTGGGTGATCCGCTCGGCCTAATCCTTCGCCGACCGGGATAACCAAACATCCAATGATTCTGGTGTTTGACCACCTTGACTTTGACCGACACTGTGTCAACTGACCCATGATAGGTGGGCCCTCCCTTTATCGCCGCATCACAACCCTCCCCTCAAGTCTAGTCGAAGGAGGCTGCAAGTCCAATTGATTGGACAAGCTGTGTCTTAGGTGCTTCTGTCTCTGAATCCCGATTTACCCAAATGCTATAATATTCGATCGAACTATGCTAGGTGACCCACAAGCTGACGCCACTCAGCCGCATTTTGCCATTGTCTAGTTCAGTCCAGTGATGCGCCCCTTGTGACAATCGGACTCTTTACTTGTGCCGATCAGGAAGATGAGCAATAACATTTCGCAAATTATCTTCCGTTATGTATTTCTTAGGGCGAGTCAGGCCAAGACTGACGTCAACCAAATTTCTTGAAGACCGTGTAAATCCTCACTGATTATGAGCAAGCACGCAGCCATACGCTTTTAACTAAACGCATTAAATGCTATCTGGTGACTGCAAAACACGTGTTCCCTACTACCGCTGCATGCTCGATGATAAGCAAACATTCGCGCGTGACGAGACGTGCGCCTTTTCAAAATCAACGGTAGGATCCGCGTCTAGGTTTTCGTAACCTTAAATCAGACGACTGAGGTCGATCAGCTGTGAGGTTTATAAACATCACCCGCTTCATCTTCTTCACTTTGCGTCGTCGTCTTCGTCTGCGAGCATCTCGGCAACACTGCGCTTTGCTTCTTCGCCAATCTTTCTTCAGTGATCTCTGCGATCTCTCTAGTAACCCATTGCCTTCCTTCGATCGAAGCTGGTCGTTGCTCGTAGTGTCCCCTTTTCCGAGTCGCATTTCTTCACTATTTTTCGAGTTTTAGTTTCGATGGCCAACTCTTCACAACCTCCTGCCTCCGTCCCTGGGTTATGGTACACATCCATTGAGTCCAGGTTTGACGGAGGTGATGCTGAAAATTTGAGAGATGCTTTTAAAATTCCTTCTAATTACCAAATTGGCCTTCCCTCGACTTTCGATCGCCCAAACGATCCACCTCCGGGTTTCATTTGCTTCTTTAGGACTAATTTACTGTCGGTCTGCAGACTGCAGTTCTCAATCTACCCCTTCTTTTCAACCATCTGTAAATATTTTCGCATCTCTTTACACCAACTAGTGTTGAACTCCTTTCGGCTTCTGTGCGGGGTCGTCGTTCTATTCCATCTGCATGACATACCTCTTACTCCTCGGCTCTTCCATTATTTCTATTATCACAAATTGTCTCAGCTGAAGACTTTTCTTTTTCAAGCCCGAGTAGGCCTTGTGTTCTTTGATAAGATGTCTTCCTCCAATAAACATTGGAAGGAATATTACCTTTTTGTTCGATTTCCCGAGCGGTCGGACTTTCCGACCAGATGGCAGGTGGAGGCGCCGAACCCTCCAGAGCTCAAGAAGTATAAGAGCTGCTCGGACTACCTTCACACAACTTCCTGCTTGGCCGGTAAGAAATATCATATACATAAGTTGCTGTTGGAAGGTGTCTTATATGTGTTCGGCCTGAGCCCGATTAGCACAAGGCTTCCGTCCAACCTAGGTACATTCTTTCTTGGTCAAATTTTGAATCTAACTTATTTCTTCCTTTCTTTTGCAGTCGAAGTCATATTGCGTGCACGTCTGGCTAGTAAAGCCAAGCTTGCGGATGCTGAGATTAATGTCGCGGCTGTGGCCGAATTGGAGAGTCGCGGGCTGCAGCCGGTCGGTTCCCACGAGGATTTGCTCGGCGAGGAGGAAGGAACTCAAGTGCTGGGAAGCGATGCTAGGGGAAGCAGGACGGTTGCGAGTGATGTGGCGGCTGCCACAACGGATCTTCTGCCCGAACGACCGTTTATGGTTCCGATAGCAGTCGCTTCAGAATCGGCTACCTCCGACCAACCCCTTCAACATAAAAAAAGACGCCGAGCGGAGGGGTCTTCTTGCATAGCTACTTCGACCCTATAAACCTCCCCTGCGATCAGCTCGCGCCCTCTATTTGAGCGAGGAGAAACTTTGCCACCCCTATCCACACGGGGTGAGACCTCTCTTCCGGTTCTTGAGCAGGGCCTGGGGGAACTCCCGACATTGATGTCTTCTGATTGGATGCCATCATTGTCCGGGCTACCTCAAGGGATGATTTGTGCGCCGCCTGTCGCCTTCATACCTCCACCGGTGGAGCAGGTGTCTCGTATCCGACCAGCTCGACATCTTCTGCACCTTCTGGCTCAAGCAGCCAGAGATCTATAACGACAATTCTTCATTTGCCAGCTGACAAGTATCACCGTCCGGAAGACCCAGCATCCCTCACTCCTGAACATCAAATAAGAATACAAGGGTTGCTTGCACAGATATGGGTTGACACACGAGCCCATGCAGCAGTCGTATCTCCGGGGGAATTGGGGAATAGCCACACCCAGATGTCTACTGGGGTATGTAACTTTGTCTCCTCCTTCATCCACTCTGTGTGTATAATACTTAACGCTAAAAATTCTACAGTATTGGGTGGAAAGCCTGGCCATGTGCCATAGGCTCGCTTACCTGGAGCGCGAAGTCCAGCAACTTCACGCCTCAAGTGGCTAGTCATTTGCTTCACAAGCCCAACTAGAGCAGATGAACGCCGCGCTGGCTCAACTAAGAACTAATCTGGTTAAGAGCGCCGAGCAGCTAGAGGTAGAGCAAGGAAAAAACGTCGAGCAGACGACACAAATAGCTCGGCTTAATAAGCATGCCAACACTTTTGAATCTAAAATCCATTCGGCCAACACCAGGAAACTCCGGGCCATTGAAGATATGGAGATCAAGAATAAAGAGTTTCGAGTGTTGGCCTACAACTTGAAGGAGGCTGAAGCCATGCTGAAGACCGAGAAGGATGGACGGATGTCCAAGCAGGCTACAATGAAGACTCAGCTCGACGCTAAGGATGAAGAGTTAGCCTGGTTGAAGGAAGAACTTGAGGCCTCCTGAGCAGTCCTAAAGACTTATCAAGAAGCCGAGTCGAATAGGTTTGATGTCATGAAGCAAGCCTATATATGCTCGGAAGTTTTTAATGATAAAGTCGCCGATCGGGCACTTTGTCTGTTCGACTTGGCGATTGAAGGGACGTTCGGCCAACTCAAGGAAGGCGACTATCTCCCCGTTGCTCTATCAAGCAAGGTCATTAGTCGGGATAAGTTGACGGAGTCGCTGTCTGACGATGTCTTAGATTATTTGGAGTGAGCTTCTTGAGCATTCGACCTCTGTAAAATTTTTATGTTTCAATGAATGTTTGTCCACCCGGCAGTCCTTTATATTCTTTCTAGTATCTTTTTTCGACTCGTTTTTCAAGCGTCACGTAAATTGTGGCCTCGTGTTTCTTCCGATTGGCAATGGATCCTTTTTGTTTGCAAGGTCATTGCTTGAATGTTGTAGCATAGATATGGGTTTAAGGTCGTCGCTCGAGTACCGACGGTGACAAGGGTTTAAGGTCACCGCTCGACCGTTGATGGAGACAAGGGTTTAAGGTCGCCGCTCGACCGCTGATGGAGACATGAGTTTAAGATCGTCGCTCGACCGTCGGTGAAGACTAGTGTTTAAGGTCGCCACTCGACCATCAATGAAAACTAGGGTTTAAGGTCGCCATTTGATCGTTGATATAGACAGGGGTTTAAGGTCGCCGCTCGACCGTCGGTGAAGACTAGGGTTTAAGGTCACCACTCGACCGCTGATGTAGACAGGGGTTTAAGGTCGCCATTAGACCGTCGACGAAGACTAGGGTTTAAGATGTCGCTCAATCGCTGACGTAGACAGGGGTTTAAGGCCGCCGCTCGACCGTCGATGAAGACTAGGATTTAAAGTCATCACTCGACCACTGACGTAGACAAGGGTTTAAGGTCGTCGCTCGATCGTTAGTGAAGACTAGGGTTTAAGGTCACCGCTCGACCGCTGATGGAGACAGGGGTTTATAGTCGGCGCTCGACTTTTAACTTGGCCTGATTGGCCTAAGAGTCTGAATAACTTTGGTTTATATTCATGTTGACCCTGTATTCAGAAGACATATACACAAGTACATTTATATTTGCTCATGCACCTCTCGTCCAGACCTATAGGATTGAAGATGATTCGCGCTCTAGGACCGCTCGAGTCGTTTCCCGTTTTCATCTTCCAAGTAATAGGCCATCGAGCGGAGTTTCTGTGCGACCTTGTAAGGTCCCACCCATGGTGCCTAGAGTTTGGTGATGTCACTGGCCAGCTTGATTTTCTTCCAGACCATATCACAAACCTGGAAGAATCTCAGGATCACCCTCCTGTTGTAGTTCTACCTTATCTGCTGTCCGTAAGTCATTAGCCAAACGACCACTTTATCCCGCACTTCATCCACCAAGTCGAGCTCCATTAGCCTTCGCTCGCTATTTCCTTCATCGTAGAGTCGCATCCGGTCGAATTCTACTCCAACCTCTACAGGAACCATCACTTCTCCTCCGTACACCAACTGGAATGGTGTTACGCCGGTTGGCTCCTTTGGAGTCGTGCGAAATGCCCACAAGACACTTGGGAGTTGGTCGACCTAGCTACCTCCTACGTGGTCGAGCCGAGTTCGTAAGCCTCTGAGGATATCTCGGTTTATGACCTCCGCCTGACCATTGCTCTGGGGGTAGGCGACTAATGTGAAGGCCTGTTGGATGGCATAGCTTTCGCACCACTCCCGGAGCTTCTGAACCGAGAACTGCCTCCCATTATCCAAGATGAGCTGGCGAGAGATGCCGAACCGACAAAGGATGTGCTGCCAAATAAATTTAATGATCATTTGCTCGCTTATCTTCGCTAGAGGTTCAACCTCCACCCATTTTGAAAAGTAGTTCACGACAACAAGCAGGAACCTTCGCTGACCGGTCACCATAGGAAATGGTCCTACGATGTCCATGTCCCATTGGTCGAACGGACAGAATACCGTGGATGACTTCATCTCTTCGGTCGATCGGTATGAAATATTGTGATACTTTTGGCAAGACAGACATGTGGTTGTTGTCCGAGCGACATCCTCTTGAAGAGTTGGCCAGAAGTATCTGGCCAGGAAAATCTTTCAACCTAGAGAACGACTGCCCGAATGACTTCCACAGGAGCCTTGGTACACTTCTTGCAAGATGTACGCTGCGTCCTATGGTCCAACACACTTGAGCAAAGGCCTAGAGAAGGCTCTTTTGTACAGTTGATCTCCGACCAAGGTGAACCGCCTAACCCTCTTCTTTAATAGACGCGCCGCTTCCTGGTCGGCCGACGTATTTCTCGATCGGAGAAATTCGATTAGTGGTGTTCTCCAGTCGCTTAGAAAGACAACTCTCTTCATCCGATCAATATGCGCCACCAACAAAACCTCTTCGATCGGCTGGCAGATCACGACCGGTGATAATGAACTAGTTAACTTAGCCAGTTCATCTACTGCTTGATTGTCTATTCGGGGAATCTTCTGTACAGTGACTTCTTGAAAATTTATCTTTAACTTCTCGAAGGCTTCTACATATAACTTGAGTCGGGGGTTGCTTATCTCAAACACCCTCGTCAGCTGCTGGGCGATCAGCTGGGAGTCTGAGTGAATGAGGACCTTTGTGGCTCCGACATGTCATGCTGCTTGTAAACCGACAATTAATGCTTCATACTCAGCCTCATTGTTGGTGGTGCGGTAATCCAGCCGAACAAAAAGTTGCTTTCGGTCTTCCCTTGGGGAAATGAGCAGGATGCCGATCCCGCTACCTTGTCGGGTGGAAGAGCTATCAACATATATTCTCCAAGTTGCTTCTGGTTCATCGTTCTGGATCTCTGTGATGAAAGCAGCCAAGGCCTGAGCTTTTATAGTCATTCGGGGTTGGTATTGGATGTCGAACTCACTTAATTCAGTAGTCCACTTGATTAGCCGACCTGATGCTTCTGAATTGAGGAGAACTCTTCCCAATGTACTGTTGGTCATTACAATGATTGGATGGGAGAGGAAGTACGGGCAGAGTCTCCGAGCGGCCAGTACCAAAGCATAAGCTAATTTTTCCAGACCAGTGTAGCGAGTAAGGATGACAATTTCACCCGAACCCGATGGAGGATCCGACATTCGACCCGAATGGAGGAGGGTATGGAGGGACTATCAATACCCGATACCCGACCCGAATACTCGATTAAATAATATATATACATATATTAAAGAAAATTTTCTTTTTTTAAAACCAACTTACTATTTTTTGTTGATATTAGTAGGAGACTATATAAATGTTTAATCTATTTTTTTAATTATATATATATATATATATATATATATATATATATATATATATATATATATATATATATATATATTAATAGGATGTTAATTTTAATATGTTTTTGTTGAATGATAATAGCTCGATAGAAAGAAGAAAAATTACACGTATAGAATATATCTGGTCCTTTAATGGGTATAGGTATATCCATTGGATATCCTATACCCGATGGGCATGAGTACGGAGGATATAGAATCCGATCCGAACCCGACCCATTGTCATCCCTAGTAGCGGGATTCAGCATCTTTCAATATATGATTTAAAAAATACACTGGTTGTTGCTCTTGCCCATTCTTCTTAACTAATGTCGACCCGACCGCATTTTCGGTGGACGACAGATAAATCCAGAGAGACTCTCCTGCGCTTGGCTTAGCTAATATAGGCAAGGAGTTGAGATAATCTTTGAGTTCTTCGAACGCCCGATCGCACTCCGCATCCCACTGAAATTTTGTCGCCCGACGCAGTACTTTGAAGAATGGTAAACTCCAGTATGATGACTTGGATATAAATCTAGACAGAGCAGTAATGCGCCCGGTCAATCGCTTGACCTTCCTTCGATTCGCCTCGATCCCTCGCTCGATAACTATATATCCCAGGAATCGACCGCTTTTGGCGCCGAACAAGCACTTGTTTGGGTTCATCTTTATTTCATAAGCCCTCAGAGTTTGATAAATCTCCTTGATGTCTGTGCAAAGATCCATAGCTCTTGGAGTTTTTATGAGTATGTCGTCAACATATATCTCTATGTTTCGGCCGATCTGCTTCTGAAACACCTTGTTCATGAGCCTTTAGTAGGTGGCGCCGACATTCTTTAGTTCGAACGACATGATGTTGTAGTAGAATGTGCCGTCAGCTGTGATGAAGCTGACATTTTCTTGATCCTCTCGGGCGAGCGGCACTTGTGATAACCTTGATATGCGTCAAGCATGCAGATTAATTTGCAGTCGGCTGTAGAGCCCACCATCTGGTCTATCCGAGACAGTGGATAGAAATCTTTCAGGCATGCTTTATTTAGGTCGCGAAAGTCTATGCAGACCCTCTATTTGTTGTCTGGCTTGGGGACCAGTATGATATTAGCAAGCTAGCTTGGAAAATGTACCTTCTGTATATGACCGGCCTCCAACAATTTCTCTATCTCCGCTCGGATGACTAGGTTCTGTTCCGCGCTAAAGTCCATTTTCTTTTACTTCACTGGCCAAGCGTCCGGTCAGACGTGTAGCTTATGCTGAGCCACACTCGGCAAAATACCAGAAACCTCATATGTCATCCAAGCAAACACATCATGATTCTGTCTGAGACAAGGTACCAATTCCGTCTTTTTCTCGTCTTCCAGATCGGCAACAATGAAGGTAGTTGCTTCCGGACAGTCAACCGAGAATTTGATCTTCTGGCAATAGGTGGGCACTACCACTCAGAACTCATTGAGTGTCGGTTGACCCAAAATAACGTTGTAGGTTGAGGGCGCGTCTACCACTGTGAAATTTGTGGTCCATGTCCGCTTCAGGGGTTCTTCTCTGAGTGAGATGACCAACTTGATCTAGACGATCAACAACACTTTGTTGCCTGTGAAGCCATAGAGTGGTGTCAACATGGGCAGCAGTTGACTTCGGTCAATTTGTAATTGATCGAAGGCCTTCTTGTATATGATATTTATCGAGCTACCTGTATCAATAAAAGTTCGATGGACTGTATAGTTAGAGATTACTGCTCGGATGATTAATGCATCGTCATGAGGGACCTCCACTCCCTCCAAATCCTTAGGGCCGAAGATAATCTCAGATCCCTCAGCTTTTTCCTTGCTGCAGCCAACAGCATGTATCTCGAGCTGCCGAGCATGCAACTTCTTTGCTCGGTTAGAATCTCCTCCGGTCGGCCCTCCGACGATCATTCCTATCTCCCTTCGAGCGGCATTATTCCATTTCTCTTCTTCCCTTGTGGATGGTCTGGTCCGTTCGGAAGGAGGTCAGGCAAGGATTCGGTCCCCATGGTAGTGGCGTGGCTCGGTCGTCCTTTCCTTCTTCCTTCATTCTGCAGATCGGCTTCGATGACGCCGAACTGGAATTGGCGATTGGCAACGGTATCCGCTCGGAATTGACCTATTAGATGTCAGGTCGTAGCAGTCCCTGGTGTTGTGCGTCGTTGACTGGTGGAAACTGTAAAACATTAGTGCCCACCTCTTGCCTCCTGGATGAGCGGCCACCACCTGCTGTACGACATGTGGCTTAGTCTCCTAGTGTGAAGGAGCTCCCGACCGGGGCCCTTTAGGTGGCTGATGACTGCTCAACTGACGCCACTCGGATGCCACTGTAGGATCGACGGTCGTCTCTTTCTTCCTTGCAGCCTGGGCTTCTTCCACATTAATATACTCGTTGACCTTCTTTTGGAGATGACCAAAGTCCTTCAGAGGCCGCCGAATGAGTGATCGGAAAAACTCTCCCTCGGTGAGCCCCTGGGTGAAGACGTTCACCAATACATCTAAGGAAACTGCTGGAATGTCCATCACCACCTGATTGAAGCACTGGATATAGGCCCTCAAGACCTCTCGGGGCCCTTGCTTTAGAGAATAGGTTGGCGCTAGTCTTCTGGTGGCGGCGACTACTAACAAAGTGGTGTATGAATGCCACTCGAAAGTCCTTAAAGTTGTATAGAACTGTTCGGCAACCGCTTGAACCACTGTTGCGCCGATCCAAACAGAATAGTAAGTAAGACTCGGCATTTCACCCCGTCCGTGTACCGGTGAAGGGTGGCCGCATTGTCAAATTTGGTCAAATGGTTATCGGGATCGGTTGTTTCATTATACTCTCCGATCGTTAACGGGATATAATGCTTTGGCAGAGGGTCATTTAGGATCCCCTCCGAAAATTATTGATTGACTCGCTTGGGCGAGTCTTCTTCCCTCGGCGCTTTTCCTTTTCGTGCATCCCGAACGGGTGCCTCATCTGAGGAAGATCCTCGGTCTCTATCCGCTCGGTCTCTTTCTATTGCGGGAGCCCATGATAGTGCGTGGTTAAAGGGGATTAACGCATTACGAGCATCCCCATAGGAGACGATCAGTTTCCTATTTGGCTCCCCAACGTAAAGTTGATATGCTCGATCTTCTCTTTCTCTTTCACTCTGCCGACCTGCTACAGAGGCAGCTGACTCATGTATTGGTCGATCGTCAAACACCTGTTGTTGTTGCTCCAGTATTTTCATCGCTAGAGCTTGTATGAGTGCATCGAGTTCTTCTTGCATCAGTGTCATCGTTGTGAGTCGTCCAACGTCTTCCATATTCTTCTTCAGATATAGGTAACATTCCCACAGACAGCGCCAAATTGATCCTGCCCGAATGAAGGAAGTTGGAAAGCCGGGAATGGGATGACAGCTGACGGGCTGAAGACTTCGATCCTGCAAATAAAACCAAAACCAGGGAAGAGGTCCCTAGCGTTGGCCCTCTGACGCTCAAGTCAAAATCAAGAAGATGGAATGAAGTAATCAAGAAAATAGAAAATCTTATCTTTCCTCATAACTGGTGCCTCCTTTTATACCTTTCCTATTGATTGTTCATCTGCCCTTATTTAATGACATTCATTGCCAGAGGAAGGCTTCTTTGTCTGGACTTTCATACATTAATGATTGATAGAGTGTTCTTCTTTGTCTTGGCTTCTTCACATTTAATGATAGATGGAGTTCTCTTTTATTTTGTCGTCCCTTCCTGTGACGTCATTCCTTACGTCGGGTGGTCCGAGCGGCTCTCTTTCCCATTACCTGCAATGACCAGCTACGAGTTTTGTTTATTCGCCAGACTGGATGGGTGATCTGCTCGCCTGACTGGCTGAGTGATCCGCTCAGCCTAATCCTTCGCCGATCGGGATAACCAGACAACCAATGATTCCGGTGTTTGACCGTCTTGACTTTGACCGACACCTTATCAACTGACCTGTGACAGGTGGACCCTCCCTTTATCGCCGCATCAATATCTATATTCTCAACTATCATTTTCATTTATCATATTAAGAGCAATAATTTTTTAAACATAAATCAAAATTTTTAATCAATTGCTACATTATAACTGATCCTGTCCGAACCAGGAGTCAACGGACACTGGGCACGTGGCGCTCCCTGCTGGATCCTCGAGTGCTCCGGCGAACCTGCAGCAAAACCGAGCCGGGAGGGGTGTCCCGGCGACGGCCCTCCGACGTTCAAGTCAGGCGAAGAATAACAAAGAGGTGGCCTTAGGATGAAGACTCGCAGTGACTCTCTCGGCTCTTGCTTGATGGCAAACAAGCTGACACTTGTCTTCTGATAACGTCGACTGCTGGCGAAGTGGTGGAGGAAGGCCGTTCGGAAGTCCTTGAAGCTAGTGATGGATCCGTCCGGCAGCATCCGAAACCACCGTTGAGCCGATCCCGACAGAGTTGTAAGGAAGACGCGGCATTTTACTCCATCTGTATATTGATGGAGTGTAGCTGTGTTATCAAACTTACCCAGATGATCATCCGGGTCCGTTGTTCCGTTGTACTCGCCGATCGTCGGAGGCACGTAGTGCTTGGGTAGAGGGGGGCGTAGAATAGCCTCCGAGAATTGGCGATTGATCCGCTCGGGAGATGAGTCCGCCCGAGGAGCTTTCCCTTTTCTGTCATCCCGCCTTGGCATTTCGTCTGAAGAAGATCCTCTATCTCTTCGAGCTGGTGCGGCTTCAGGGGTGCGAAATAAGGCCCGATGGAATGCGACGGTGGCTTGAGGTGCTTCCGCTCGGCCACCCGACGCAGATGTTGCTTGTTGCTCCGGCCGCTCGCTTTTGCTCCACAAGTTTGGCGGCCCTCATCTCGACCGGAGCGTCGAGTTCTTCTGCTGAAAGCGCCACCGTGTGTTGTCGCCCAGCCTCGCCCATCGCTTCCCCGACCGGAGCCCCACAGACGGCGCCAATTTGATCCTGTCCGAACCAGGAGTCAACGGACACTGGGCACGTGGCGCTCCCTACTGGATCCTCGAGTGCTCCGGCGAACCTGCAGCAAAACCAAGCCGGGAGGGGTGTCCCAGCGACGGCCCTCCGACGCTCAAGTCAGGCGAAGAATAACAAAGAGGTGGCCTTAGGATGAAGACTCGCATACCTCTGGTGAAGAAATGAAGACCTTATATAGACCTCTCGAAGAAGCCTGGGCGCGCCAATCAAAGCAATCACCTGCTTTCGACCATGCCCAGGTATGGGTCTGTCAGAAAGGCGTCCATAAGGCCATACCGCTACTGTATCAACCTCTCCATGATGTGACGGCGAGATCCTCCCTCGTGCACTCTTGTGTACGGCGTAATCATCAGACATGCCTTTGTTGACATCCCATATCCTGAGCCAAACGAATAGGCCGCTCGGATAACCTTCGTACCCTCGCCCTTATCCTGGCCGAACGGAGCACCCGCTCGGCCCTTCGGTCCCAGCCGGGCAAACGCCCCGCTCGGCCATTCGGTCCTCCCGCCTTGGCGTCGGAAACCCCAGCCCATGACTGAGTTATCTTTGATTCCGCTCGGACCTACTCAGCTGCTCGGCGCGGCCATTAACCGCTTAGTCAGCCCTCCATCTGTCCCCAAGCTGGGACCCTTCAGGAAGTGGATCCCCCATTCTTACCGCCGGATCAATAACAATGTGACCATGAATGGTACCTTTAATCAATGTTTGAGTATGGATGTAATCAGAAAAACTAGACAAACACAGGACCTGATTTTATATCATTCTGAGCTCTCTAGGTTCATTAACCGATTTTGACCGAAACTGGTTGATGGAACTAAGATTTCGAAATGATATGGAACTAGGTTATATGTATTCATCAAATTCTACTGATTATATTCATACTCTCAAATATCATTTCCATATATTATATTAAAAGCAATAGTTTTTTAAACATGAATGTGCTTGAAAAAATTAATTCGTATTCAAAAATTCATTGCTCTCAATTTGGTGTATCAGATTGATGTTTGAAGCACGAATATAATTAAGAGAACTAGATAAGTATATATGATTTTGTTTCATGTCATTCCAAATTCTTTAAGTCCATTAGTCGATTTCAGTTAACTGAAATTGACTTAGGGACCTAGATCGTTCAGAATGATTTAGAATCAAATTTTATATGTTCATTTAGTTTTCCTGATTATATCTATACTCTCAAACATCAATTCAATACATCATAATATCATTTTTTTTTTTTATCATAGAAGACTTTTATTTATTTATTTTTAAATTTTAATCTATTGCTATACTGTAATCATCAATTAAAATCTTTTTTTTTCACAAAAATATACTGAATTGATTATTACATTGTAACAATCAATTCAGCGAGCGAAATCTCACTAGCGGATAAAAAATGGATAAAGGATATGTGATTTAGGTTTTTTCAAAGTTACTTATATGATTTGGGTAATACAAATTAAAACCATGTGATTCATTAATTTGTCGTTGTTACAATGATAACAGCCAATTAGTTAATTACTACACTACTATGTTGATTATTATATTCTTATAGCAGTCATTAATCTCGATTATTGTATTATTAGAGTAGTCATTTAATGATGAATTTAATGCGTTGAAATGATTTTAATAAGTTTAAATATTTTTAATTAAATTAATAATTATTATTTATGTTATAGCAACTATAATTAATTTATTTTTTCACATTATAATTAATAACTACCTTATAATTGTTAAACATTATACCAGTTATAGTCGTTATATCTGCTATATCTTACTATCTTACTATTTTATTAAAAATCTTCCTCGTTTACTAACTAATTTTGGTGAAGCCTAAAATACATTTACGTTAATGTCCTTTTTTCTATTCACACTAAAAATAATTTCAAAATTTATTAGTAATTCCATAAGCGAAACAATAAGTGATCTAGAGTTCAAGACTCAGCTACAGCGTATTATTATGAATTTTTATCATCATTAATTTTCTCTGGTTGTTTTATATGAAAAAATATAGTTCTCTTTAGTCCCATATCTTAGAATTGACAACACTATAATCAAAGAAACTTCTATAAATATTTTAGGCCGACGATGTTAAAAAATATACTTTTCTTAGTTTTTTTTTACTAAGACAAGTATAATATTAAATTAAAATAATTTTTTTCATAAGGAAGCGTGTTACAAATAATTTATATATTATTATATTACACACGCAACGCATGTGCACGATCATACTAGTATATATGATAAATTTATAGAATTGAATATATGATAAATTTACAGAATTGAATAAGAATTAAAATCCTGATGGCTCACCACAGCACAAGTCACTTTCTAAAATGAATTCCTATCATGTATAAGCTAATAACTAAACCATCAATTATATATTTTTATACATACATAATTATGAAAAAATGAATTTTCTAAAGGATGAATTTAGATTTTCCTTTCTTCTTCAAAGTCAAAGGCTTATAATTTAGTTTTGTCCCAATTCCCGTGATTTTTTTCAAATGCTTTCTTTTGTCCGAGAAATTAATTTTGTTTTGTTTTTCAAGAGAATTCGTGAGAATTAGAAGTAACATAAAAATATTTAAGATATTTTACTAAAATATTCTAATGATGTTTTTTAATTCTAAATTAAACTTTTCAATTAAAACTCTTCAACGTTTGCATTCTCTAAATTTAAAAGTGTTGCAAGTGAAGTCAATTATTTATTTAATATATTAAAAAATTACAAATTTTGACTAAAGTAACTAATTTTGTTGTCAAAATATTTGGATGGTCATGTTTAATTCAAAAGCTATTCTTTCTGCCGAGTTAGGATCTTGGTTCCATATATGTAATCATATAATATAAATAAAAAAATAAAAAAAATATATATATACAAAATCTTATAATCATAATGACTCAAGGAAAAGTACAAGCCGCTAAACTGGAATTTCGGAGTAAATATAGCTCTAGATGTTACGAGAGACTTGGAGTATCTTTGCGATGGTGAAAGATTAAAGTAAAACAAAAATATAATTGAAATATAGTCATATAGAAAATTATTATTCTTCCTTTTATATATAAATCTTACATTATTTTTGGGTATGCTGGCTATTCCACTTGAAGTGCATTGTGATATCAAATTTATTGACATATTGTTGGACCACTGCTAGGGTATGATTTTCTATCATTTTTTAAGTATTCGACTAATTATTTAAAAGACATAAAAAAAAAAACTTGAACATTTTAGAAAAAATTTGTTTTTTTAGAGAAATAATACATAGCATTTTAAGATATCATCTTTCAATCTTTATGACTTTATAAAAGAACAAGGTTGGTCCCTACGTGCACTTCATTCTATTTTGGTATTTTATTAAATGCACTTCATTTTTTTTTTTTTTTTTTTTTTTTTTTTTTTTTGACGTTGTCATGTCCTATTTCACTTCACTGTTTAATTTCACCTTTTACCATCGAATATTCTCATGTCATCCTTCGATGAACAACATCACCTCCTTTTTCCATTATAAGTTGTCGACACCTCTGATTTCCTTTTTTTTATTATTTTAATAAAACTAGTTCAAGAGGTATTTTAGTTAAATTTAAAATAACTCACGATGTTTAAACAGACATTTATAGTTCCATGATATTGAGCCATTTATTACATTTCCTACCATAATGACGAAGGGGAGTCATATTCTTAAGAGCTCATGATGTTTTATTTGGATTGACTTGCGAGACTTTCAATATATTAAATCTAAAAAATATATAGTAGCTGAGTGTTAAATCTAAAAAATATCATTTAAAGTATTTTTGGATATTATAAATAATTTAATCTTTTTTATTAAGATTATTTTTGTTATTTTGCATCGTTAGATTTTTAAGACTATTTAAATATTTATTTAGATGATGTTAACATATTACCGTTATTTTAAATCAATTTTATTCAGTTAAATCAAAAGAAGAGTTCTTTGAGTTTGATAATTTTTGACGTCCTCCTTAGAATTTATCTGTTAAAACTAACTTATAGAATAATTGTTATTTTATCCGGTATTACATAACAAAAAAAAAAATAACAAGCAAAGTGAATTTATTTCTTAATAAATTGATAATTCATGTCAAACTTTGCTCCATTAAACTAGACGAACTTCTTTTTGATTCATTTATCGTATAAATAATATACAAAGCTGACTTCTTTAATATTCATCTTTATATTTATTTTTCTAAATATTTTACCACTCTACTATCCGTCGGGGGATGCAAGTATTTTGATATAATTAATCAAGTTAAATTAGACTTTACCATTTTTATCTAAGTATGCAGCTTTAGGAATATAAAAATTGAGTGAAAGTTGTAGTGAGCGAGAATGATAGTATGAGAAGTAAATTGATTGACTTGATGCATCTGAAGAATAAGGAGTTGTGGAAGAGTACATCGGCGGATAAGAAGGATATGCATGAAAGAGTACATCGACGGACGAGAAAAAAATGTGCGATACTTCCGAGGAACGAGAAGCAAAGAAGGAAGATTGTGTTGCTGCAATATCCCCTAGGTCAAGTTGACCAAGTTGACTAAGTTTGAGTTGACTCAAACTTAAGTCTTTTGGGTTTCGATGTTTTACAATACACGGAGATTGCAGGTGCAATTGTCCGATTGGGGAGATTGTTGGAGCAATTCTCCTCCAGTCAAGGGATGCCCAGTTTGATGTGAAGAAGAGTCAAGTATGTCAAGGTTGACCTGATACATGACTGGAAAGTCCTAGTGAGTGAAGCCAGGTGAAAATCCCGGTGAGTGAAGCCAGACAGTTGGAAATCCTGGTGAGAGAAGTCATGTGAAAGACCTAGTGAGTGAAGCTAGGCAGTTGGAAAATCATGATGAGTGAAGTCAGGTGAAAGACCTAGTGAGTGAAGCTAGGCAGATGGAAAGTCCCGGTGAGTGAAGCCGGGCAGTGGAAAATCCTGGTGAGTGAAGTCAGGTGAAAGACCTAGTGAGTAAAGCTAGGCAGATGGAAAGTCCCGGTGAGTGAAATCGGGCAGTGGAAAAATCCTGGTGAGTGAAGTCAGGTGAAAGACCTAGTGATTAAAGCTAGGAAGATGGAAAGTCCCGGTGAGTGAAGTCGGGCAGTGGAAAAATCCTGATGAGTGAAGCCAGGTGAAAACCTGAGTGAGTGAAGCCGGGCAGTGGGAAAATCCTGGTGAGTGAAGCCAGGTGAAAACCCCAGTTAGTGAAGCTAGGTGAAAGTCCTGGTGAGTGAAACCAAGCATATGGAAGCCCTAGTGAGTGAAGCTAGACAGAAGGAAAGACTTGGTAAGTGAAGCCAGGAACATGAAGATCCAGATGGGTCAAGGTTGACCGGACACTTGGTGTTGGGAAGCCCAAGTAGGTCAAAAGATTGACCGGATACTTGGCACAAGGAAATTCAGATGGATCAAGGTTGACCGGACATCTGGTGGAAGTCCAAGTGGGTCATGGAGGACCGAACGCTTGGGACGAGACGGTAAGTACAAGTGGGTCAAGATTGACCGGACACTTGACACGAGGAGAAAAGTCCAAGTGAGTCAAAGAGTTGACCGGACACTTGACGAAGAAGTCCCGGCATGTCAAGGTTAACCGGATGCTATGCATGAGGAGTTCCAACATGTCATGGTTGACTCGATGTTGCGTTAGGGCACCCTAGACTTGACTTGGGCGAGCTAGGGTTGGTCAATTTGATCAAGTGATCAAATTGGATCAAGCCCAATCGATCAGCTGATCGATTGGGCACAGTGATGCAACAAACAGCGGCCCAATCAATCAGTCGATCGATTGATCACTTGTATCGCGCAAACAAAATGGTTCCCAATCGATCAGCCGATTAATTAGGCACCGCCAATCAATCGGCCGATCGATTGGGGTGGTGGAAATCACGCGCGTCGCGATAAACACTGAATCGATCGGTCGATCGATTCAGGCGTTTCCAGCGAGAGTACAGAGGCGTTCTGAATTGATCAGGCGATTGATTCATACCTCCCCAATCGATTGGGATACGACCGTTGTGCAAAATGTAGGTTTTAGACGGTCGAGATTGCTGGGATCAGACATGGCAATGGATTGGGAGGAGCCCCAATCGATTGAAAGCCCTAGAAGCGCAGATATAAAAGTGACAAAGCGTTCAAATGCTGCAATCCTTCTTCCCGATCTTCACGCGTTCTTCCATGACATTCACCACCAGTTCTTGGAAGCTCTTGGAGACAAGTGCAGGTGCACTTCCAAGGTTCAAGAGATATCAACAAGTGAACAAGAAGAATGTTTTTATTTGCATTCTTGTATTTTTCTTTCTTGCGTGTGTTGTATTTGTTGTGTGAGTATTGTATGAGGTTTCTCCACCTCCGGTAGTTACCGAGAATGAGTGTTTTCATTAGTGGAGTGTAACGACCCGCCTTCTAGGTACTAAGCTGTAAGGCCGATCGCTACAGTTATGCTGAGCTAACTGTGCGGAAAACTGATCTAATTTAAATTTTAGTTGCTAACTGATAACTGTTCCTGGTTCTACATGTACTGAAGTATGTAATCTAAAGTATACCTAACATATACTACATCCCCTATAGTCAAGGAGCTGAAATAAACGTTCTCCGACTGTTATCAGACCTCCCAATCGATCCGTTGATCGATTGGAACGTCGGATCGATCCAGGGATCGATTCAGCCGGCTACTATACGCGGGACATAAGTTGGATCGATCCAGTGATCGATCCAGCACGCTACTGTGCTCGGGACGATATTCTGGATTAATCGGCTGATCGATCCAGACTGACCAATCGATCCAGGGATCGATCCCCGAACCTTCTGTTGGCGACAGAAATTGCTGGATCGATCGGATGATCGATCTAGAAACCTACTGTTCGCGGAGCAAGTTGCCCGATCGATCAGCTGATCGATTGGGACCCCCAATCGATCCACCGATCGATTGGGGTGTCTGATTTCGCACTGAAACTCTGATTTCAGCACTGGTTCGTGCCAAAACCTCACACTACAACTATCTAATGCATAATAAACACTCTAATAACATATGACTAGCAATCTAACTTGTTATAGTGCATGGTTCTTTAATTTCTAACATTGAACAACTTAAAATGCATAAAAAGCAAAATACTAAAAGTTCATAATTCTAAGCTAGAATGTTTAAGTCCCCTAAAGATCTTTGATTCCAGTTCCTACCACACACACCATCTTTGCATTGCCCTCCAGCTTCCTCTGTTAGTCCATCTTTCCTTTACCTTTATCTGCAGTATAAGGAAAAGTAGAATCTGTAAGCTTAAAGCTTAGTAAGAAACCATCTACCTCACAAAAACATGCATTCGATGCAATATGCTTTTAAAACATGCTGGTTGAAATATGTACTGATTGAACTAAAACATGGCGTACCATCATACAATACATAACAATCAAAGCTAGTCATGGCATACTATCATCTAAAGCATGTGTACATGAACTGAACATAGAGCTATCATACCCGATCATAGAAAGAAACTGGCTGAACATATAATGAGCTAAACTGAAGCTAAACTGATACTGAATTCAAACTCAACTAACATAACAAATTTTGAGTTTTGAAAACTAGTTCATAATAAGTGAAAATACATAATCATGCTGTTTGGGTCCGACAACTGTACTTGCTGTGCGCGCATCCCTATCTAGACCCGGGTTTGCAAGTCCCGAATTTAGTAGGGTTAACTAGGTTATCTAAACCTAGGGACGACTGTGGGAGTCCAACCCAATGGATATCTGATCCAGTACAGAAAATAAAATACTGAATATAGCTAACTGTTTAACTTGCTGTTTTTAGGTTATCTGAACCTAGAGCTAGGTTATCTGAACCTAGAGGCGACTGTGGGAGCCCACCCATTGGACCGTAGTCCCATAAAATTGGACTAAACTAATGTGCTGTTTTAAATGCTCCTAATGCATTTAACTGAGCTATTAAACACAACTGAGGTGGCATTTAGCTACACTAACATTTTACCGAACACTTAGTGGGCTCAAACTCTCTCCTCTAATAGGGAGATCACCTCTAGGCACCCGACAACGTCTAAAATCTCCAACTAAAGGGGAACAACGTGTCCGGCCCGTCTAGAGATGCTCAACTAGATCCCTAATCCTCGAGGAGGGTTAAAACACACCCTATGTGCCGAGAAACCTGCATATAGCTAAATCTAAAAGTATGCAATCAAACGAAAGCTATTATACTGCAGGTGAGGGGTTTCTTACCTCCTATTCGTAATTTCTTACGATTCTATTCGCTAGAACTCCGGTGGAGATGATCTTCTCGACGATCCGCTCGCGTCTACGGGTTCTTCTCGCGAAAGGGAACGTCCTCGTATCGAAGATCTCGCCGGAAGAAGTTCCCTTGGCCCTTGGGCTTGGTGTGCCGTGAGAAGGAGGAGGAAAAGAGGGGCGCCGGCGTGAGGGTTTGAGAGGAGGAAGTGGCGTGAGTTTTCGTGAGGAGAGGGCTGCCGAACCAAATTAAACCAAACCCAACTTAAGTTCTTAATTTATATTAAATGGATTATTGAACCCAACTCTAATATAAATATAATTGGTTCCTCTTTCTTTCAGCACGGCCCTGCTGGGTTCACCGGTTACCAAGGCTAACTAAAGGTTTAGCGGACCCGAGAGGTCCCGGGTTCGATTCCCGCTTAAGCCTTTTTATTCTTCTAATTATTTTTGCTACCCTCGCTACTCGAAAAATTCCGGAAAAATATCTAAAAATTCCAGAAAAATCAAAGGATAATTCTAATGCCAGTTTGAGAATTTTCGAGCGTTACATGGAGTAAGTGTCATGTGTGGATTCTTGAATTAGTCACCTCTTCTTGAAGTGGGTATCAAGTAAATTCTTGTGTTAGCGTTGTAAGTGTTGCTTCGAGTTCATTCTGCTACAAATCATCATCACGAAGCAAGACAATGAAGTGCGACGAGCTATTCAACCCCCCTCTAGCATAAATCGACCCTAACAGACTGCTCGAGAAGAAGACCAGAGTTAGTTTGGATGAGCACAACTTTGGACAGCCGGAGAATCACCCAAGCGACCAGACAAGAAAATGGTCAACTTCAGAGTTGATCATATCCAAGCGTCTGGACCAGGTCTAGGTGCCTAGAATCCAAGCGCCCGGACCAGGTCCAGGCACTCGGATCATTTTGGCCACGTTAGCAAGCCATTATGAAGACTATCAACACTGGAGTCTACGCCAGCTGACTCCAGGTGCCTGGACGGGTCTAGGCTCCCGAGAAGCAAAGATCAGATTGGAAGAAGTCATTGCAGAGTGAATAGAGTTAACCAAGTCCAAGCGCCCGAGAGGTGACACATCAACCAATGGCTAACTTCGACTAGTGGGCTATAAATAGAGCTCTGGTGCTCGAAGTTTGATACAGCACACTGTATTCTTTTCTGTTTTAAGCTTTTGTACTCTCAATGCTGTAAGGGGCTTCTCCGCCTCCAACACTTATCCTAAGGAGCTTTGGTAGTGCTATATTTCACGACCTTGGATTAACAGCCACCCAGGTTGTAACCAAGTAACCTCTTGAGTCCCTACTTTCTTTTATATTTATTTTAATTAACTAATATGTGTTTGTCCTTACTAAGTTTAGAAGCAAGAGAAGTGTTAAATTTTTATTGCAGGCTATTCACCCCCTCTAGCAAACTACATCGATCCTAGCTATAAGTGATATTAGAGCTAAGTTCACTTTAGAATGACTAACCACCAACTAAAGCAAAAGAAAGATGGCCGGATCGAACATTCACCCACCGAAGTTTAAGGGAGATTTCACAATATGGAAAAAGAGAATGGAGGTATTATTTAAAACTGATTTCAAAATTTTGTTAACCATTAAATATGGCTTTGTAGCACCTAGAGATCAACACAGAGAGAAAAAATAAGAACATCTTTGGAGTAAAAAGGAGCAAACTGATTTTGTGGTCAACGAAAAAGTAGAATTTCATTTGCAAACCGTGTTACCACCTCAAGAAGTCAACCGCATCAGTAGCTACAACTTGGTCAAAGAATTCTAGGAGAAGTTTTTGGAGCTTCATGAAGGAATATCGGAGGCTAAGCTAGTAAAACATGACATCATCCGAAATCAGCTAACAAACCTCTGAATGGAAATAGGAGAAACGATGACTCAACTACATGTAAAGATCAAGAAGTTGATCACCAGACTCATCAACCTCGGAGAATCAATAACAAATCGGGAGTTGGTCTGATACATACTCAACGTCTTCCCAAGAACCCAAGAGTAGATATGAATAATAGATGTATACTATATCTCAAAAGACTTGGAGATAAGTACTTTAGTAGATTTATTTTCAACGTTAGAATCACACGAGTTTCAATGTACATGACCAAGAAAGGAAAAGGAGCCGAATCACAATTTAGCACTGCAAGCTAAGAAGAACGGACCAAATTCAAACTTATCAGCTAACGAAGATGAAAGAGCTTCTGTGGTAAGAAAATTAATAATTTTTTAAATAATAAATTTAATAAGATGCAGGCCAAGAAATTTATGCCAGAAAAAAAAGTATGATGCTACAACTACAATGAAGAGGGGCAAAGATAATAGCCCCAGATTGAACGACAAAGAAGCAATAAAATCTAAATAAAGAAATCTCAAAACAACATTGGGTGAGTCATCCTCAGAAGAGTCTGAGCATGAGGAGTATGCTGGAATAAGAAAGCAGCGATGAAGGGAGAATCAAACTACGAATTCGACATGATAAATGAGGTAAGGTTTCTACCTCCCGAATAATTATATGATGGTATTAAACTAATGTTTAGATTAAAATTTAAATTAAGGTCTAAATATATTAAATTAAAAAAAGGATAACATTAAATTAAAAATTAACTTAGCAATGTATACCGTTAGAACACTCTGATAAAGTTGAAAATGTAAAATTGAATGAAGAAATAGAATTATTAAAAAAGAATTATACATGGTCAAAATTAAATATTTCACCAATTTCAAATAAAATTATTGGAGGGTTAAATTGGTATATTAGAAATTAAAAGGGTAAATAGTAAAAGTGCCAAAAAAATTACATTCTTAGAAAATATTTAATTAATCCATTAGGTAGAAATTTATTTTGGGTTCTTAAATCATGTTTAGCCTATTAAATTAATTTTATATGTTTGCCTAAATTTAATTTGAAATTTTATAAAAATTTATTTTGAAAAACCTGATTTTTAAGCTCAAGACTGTTATATTTTAAATATTTAGAAAAATTAACGAGATTTTTATAAGTCAAAATCTAATTTTAAGCATTTATATTAAAAATAACTATTATGTTTAAAAATTATTTATTTTGGATAAAATTAAATTCTTTTGTTTGTGAAAATTTTTCTCATAGTTCGGATACTTATGTTTAATATTGACAAAATTTGCAGGATTTTTTGAAACTTAAAATAATTTTCAAATTATTTTTGAAACAACAAAAAATTAATTGGTAAAAAATATTATCTTTGAAAAATTAATTTTAATAAAAAGACATGTTCTTGACTACACTATTTAAACCCCCTAGAAAAATTTCAAATATTTTTCTAACTTTTTTTCATATTTTTTATAATATTTTTTTTGATCAAATAGGGAGAAATTAAGGATTAAGTTAAAAGGGAGTTATATAATTCTTATATTTATTGCACATTTATTACTTGTAATAATTACAAAATTATTTTTTAATATTTTTTTATTATTTATTTTATCCTAATTTTAATTTGGGTTAATACATATCAAAAAGGGAGAGATTGTACTTAATCTGGATTCGTTTTGATGTGATCAACAAAGTTAAGTTAGACTCTACAATTTTAATCTCTTATGTCTAAGTGTACTTAGGAACACAAGAAGTTGAGCGGAAGATATAGCGAGTGAGAAGGATGACACGGAAAGCGAGTCGACGGGTTTAATGCATTTGAGAGACGAGAAGCTGTGGAAGAGTGCACCGGAGGGCGAGAAAGACGCATGCGATGCTTTCGAGGAACGATAAGACGAAGAGGAAGACTGCTCGAGGAGAAGGTCGGAGTTGGGTTTGAGTGAGCTCAACTTTGGACGGCCAGAGAATCACCCAAACGACTAGATGTGAAAACAGTCTACTTTAGAGTTGACAGTGTCCAGACTCCTGGACCAGGTCCAGACACTCAGACTAGGCCTATGCACTCGGATCATTTCGGCCACGTCAACGAGCCATTGCAAAGAATATCAATATTGGAGTCCACGTCAACCGACTCCAAGCACTTATACGGGTCCAAGTAGACCTGACCACGGTTCGGAACCGACGGTTCGGAACCGATGGTTCGGAACCGTCGGTTCGACGGTTCCAGGCAGGTCGACCCTTAACCTTAACCATCCAAGACAGTTACAGTTCACGGTTCGTCACGGTTTGCCACGGTTCAAGATTAATATGTTAAAAAAAATTAAAAATTAAAAATTAAAAATTAGAAATTAAAATTTATTGAAAAAAGGGCTTGCACTTATTTAAGTTTCCTACGTATCCCTTTAGGGGAATCAAAACCCAAGTAGTTCTTTTACATTTTTATCCTTTTACATTTTCATTCACTTCCATTTCCTGTTCCTGTCGTATTTGTTCCTTCAGTATCAAAATCTTCAACTTCGTCATCTGAAAGTTGCATTCCTTGGATTCTTTTCTCCGCTCTGGTCCAATCGTCCAGTAATGCTTGGACTTCCAATGAGTCGGGAGATAAAGTTGATCGTCGTTCATCTAATATGTTACCGCCGGCACTGAACGTCTGCTCCACAGCAACAGTTGACACTGGACAAGCTAAAATTTCTTTTGCGATCACGGAGAGAACGGGAAAGCTTTGAGCCTTCTGTGACCACCACTTTAAGATATCGAAGTTTTCGCTATCTGCTTCATTAAAATCAAAAGAAGTCGTAAAATAATTCTCAAGTTCCTGTGTGGAACTTGAGGATCCTCGTGGACGTTTTGTCCGTTCTTTTAATAAGAGTTGTGCTTTTGTAAGTTTTAAATTACTACTAGTAGTTTGTTGAATTTCAGAAATATTAATTTGTGTTCCATATTTTGCATAATATTGATTATAAATATCATATAAATAAATTCTAACATTATATATAATATTAACTGGATCAGGGGAAGAAGAATCTTTAATTGGAATTAAAGCGTCATAATATAAAGTTAACATTTCTTGTAAAACCTCAAATTTAAATCTAGGATCTAAAGCAAATGAAATTAAATAAATTTCAGGAATTAAATAAAAATATTTTTCTCATTTAGTTTTCATAGCTAAGATGCAAGGAGATAAAGATTCATTATTAATATGTTCATTTAAAACTAATACTATATTAGAAAAACTTTCTAAAATTAATTGAGCAGTGGGATAATAAACACCGGAAAGTTGTTCGGTTGCATCATTAAATACTTTTAAAATTTCACAAATACTACTACAAATATTTCATTGTTGTGAAAATAAATATATATTAGTATTAGTATTTTGTGCAAAAAATGAACATAATAATTTTTTATATTGAAATGAATCTTGTAATAATTAGTATGTTGAATTCCAACGTGTTGGTACATCACGTGGAAATTTTTTAGGTCTCATTCCATTAATTTTACAAAACCTACCTCATTGTTTCATTATAGATGGATGAGACCATAAATAAGAAATTGCAATTCTAATTGGTTTAATATAACTTTCTAAAATTTTTAAACCATCTTGAACACATAAATTTAAAACATGGCATACACAACGAATATGAAAAAATAAACCTCCAATAATAGGTTACAAACAAATTTTAGATCATCTATACAAGCGGTATTAGAACTAGCATTATCTAATGATATTGAAAATATTTTATGAGTTAAACCATATTCTTCTAAAATTAAACATAATAATTGTACGATATTATGAGCATTATGTGATTCATCAAAAACTCTATAAGCTAATAATCTTTTTTGGAGGTTCCAAGAGTTATCGATCCAATGGCAAGTCATACCCATATACGAATGTGTTTGCCAATGATCACTCCAAATATCGGAACATAAAGAAACTTCATTATCTAATTTACTAAATTCATCAATTAAATTCTTTTTTCCTTGTTTTACTAATTTTTTAATTGTACGAGTAAGTATAGTCCTAGGAACACGTTTAGCACATGGATTAAGAGATTCTTTACAAAAATCTTCAAATGTGCATTTAGATCCAAAACTAAAAGAAAGATGTTCTACGGAAACAAATTTAGCTAATGATTCTCTTAATTTATTATCCGAATATAAAAATAAACCGGAATCGGTACTACCGCTAGTTGAAGAAAATCTTGATAATTGTGTTTGAGAACGGTCGAGTCCATATTCCGTCGGGTGCTTCGTTTCTACATGTCGTTTCAACGACCCATAGCCGCCGCCGACTTGGAATTTGTAGGAAGCATTGCAGTGCTTACATTTTGCACGCATTTTTCCCGACGGAAGAGTGACCTTCTCAAAATGTTTAGTGAAAATAGAAGACTTTAGAGGAGGAAGTTCCCGAACCTTAGAAGTAATTGCATCGGTACTTCCTTGTGTTTCGGGTGTCGGATTCGGAAGATTCTCGATCTCATCATTGGTGGATTGAATGTTGGGGTCCTCCTCCCTGGATTCATTATTTGCTTTCCCTTCCGAGCTCGAGATGATGCACCTCCGCGGCCTCCTTCCATTGTAATTGAAAATTAAAAACGAAAGCGTGTAGAGATTAGAGAATACGAAAATGAGATTAAGAGTAGAGAAGATGTGTGTGAAAAATGATGAAATGAACTCTCTATTTATAGAGTTTTGATAGTAACGGACACTAAATCATAGCCATTGATCAAAAAACGGTCAAATGATCCTAACCGTTGAAAAAAATACCCAAAAAATCCTCCCAACGGCTACGAACCGCCGGTTAACCGGCGGTTCCAACGGCTATGAACCGCCGGTTAACCAGCGGTTCAAGCCGTTTAAAAAAAAAAAAATTTTGCGACTGAACCACCGGTTCAACCCGCCGGTTAACTGGCGGTTCGCCGATTTTACAACCAATGAACCGGAACCGGCCCGGCAACTTGCCGAGCCGGTTCCGGTTCGACCCGGCGAACCGGGTCAACGGGCAACCGACCCGTTGACCCGGTTACGGGCCTGGGCCGGGTCCGGGCCAGACCCGGTTACGGGCCCGAGCCGGGTCCGGGCCAGACCCAGCCCGGGGTCGAGTCTAGGTCCAAGTGCCTAGACGGGTCCAAGGACCAATCTAGGGGTCCGAGAGGTGCCACGTCAGCCAATGACTTTTAACCAATGTGCTATAAATAGAACTCTGGTACTCAAAGTTTGATACAACACACACTGTATTTTGTTTTGTTTTTTGTTTTAAGCTTCTATACACTCAACGTATAAGGGGTTTCTCCGCCTCTGACACTTATTAAAAAAGGAGCTTTGGTAGTGTACTATTTCACAACCTTGAATTAACAACCACCCAGATTATAACTAAGTAACTTTTTAATTCTCTACTTTCTTTTATGTTAATTTTAATTAACTAATATGTGCTTGTGCATACTAAGTTTAGAAGCCAGAGAAGTGTTAAATTTTTATTATAGGTTATTCACTCCGTCTAGTCGGCCATATCAATCATATAGTGGACACCTCTAATTTCTTATTTTAAAAAATAAAAATAAAACTCATTCAAGATGTATTTTATTTAAATTTAAAATTATAATCGGTAAAAAAAATTAGTTTTTTAATAACTAATAATTTTTTGTCATTTTAGTGTACAGTAGTATACTCTTGATAACAAGCTTCTTTAAGGCTTTAAGTGGAAAAATTTAGTCCTTTGATATTACTTAAAAAAAAATTCATCATCCTTTTTTATTCGGACTTAGGACTGACAACATGTGTTTATAATACACATCAAAGAGATAATAAATTTATAATTCTCTTAGTTGAAAAGAAGTATATTCAAAATTATTTTAAAATTAAAGAAAAATAGAAATATGTCTAATTACTCAAATGAAATATGAAAATAAGAAAATAAAATGAGACAATAATAGAAAAAAAAATGCTCCCGTCCTCAACTCATCATCATTTGTGAAGCACAAAAAAGAAAATAAATAAAAATCACATGTATAAAATGATAAAACTCAATACAATTCCTAAAAAAATGAATATCTCAACAAGATTAAATCCGCCATTATCATTTATCAAGTGCTAGATGAGTCTTTTTAGACACATAATAAAAGAAAAAATAAATTATATTTTTCATCACGTAAATTAAAATAATTGTAAATGATAAAATAGAGACACAAGAAAAATTAAAAAAATTAATGATTATAAATATATCTAAATAAAAATTAAATTTATTATCCATCAAAGAAGTAAAAGGGTAAAGATACCTAATTTACTATTACTAAAAATAATAAAATTCTTCATTTTAATCCAATACAATAAGGATGAAAATACATCATCATCTAAACTTAATCCCAATACACTTTTAAATGGATATAAAATGTATTTTATTAGAGGGCACTTCATGTTTTTTTTGTTTTAATGTTGTCGTGTACTATTTCACTTCACCTTTTACCATCGAAGATTCTCATGCTATCTTTCGATGAACAATATCACCTCCTTTTCCATTATAAGTTGTGGACACCTTTGATTCCATTTTTAAAATAAAATAAAGCTAGTTCAAAAGGTATTTTAGTTAAATTTTAAATTATAATATTTTTTAAAAAAAACTATTTTTTTAATAAATCATCTTAATGTATAGAAAGTAAGTACTCTTCGTAAGTCATGATGTTTAAACATTTATACTTCCGTGATATTCCATGATTTTGATTGTTCGAGAGTCTCATATTTTTTTTTTAATGTTCAATCAAAATCCATATTAGAAAGACTTAATAAATATTAAGATCACATGTTTAAAAAAATATAGGATATCTTTATTAACATGAAGTCTTTTAGGAAGAACTCAAGAATAAAGTGATGTGGGTCTAGACTCAAAGTGGATAATATAATGTCATTATGGAGATATATGGACATCCTTTTGCACAACAAATGATATCAGAGTCATGGTCCAGACCAGATGCAATATGAGAGAGCCTTGAACGAAGTTGATGGTAGACCCAGAGTAGGTCAAGAGTGGCCGGAAGTGGATACTCGCAGGGAGGCCTAGAGCGGGTCAGGATAACCGGATGCTCGCGGGGAGACTTGAAGTAAGTCAAGAGCGACTTGATGCTCACAAGGAGGCTTAGACCATTAGACTAATGATGGTTCTTTTGTTTAAGGGGAAGATTGTTGGAATTCAATCAAAGTCCCACATTAGAAAGATTTGATAAAGATCATGGATTTAAAAGGATGTAGAATATTTTCATTGGCATGAGGCTTTTTGGGGAGAACCCAAAAGCAAAGCCATGAGAGCCTAGACCCAAAGTGGACAATATCATACCACTGTGGAGATATGTAGATATCCTTTTGGGCACAACAAATGGTATCAGAGTAGGTCAGGGTGACGGGATACTTGCGGGGAGGCCTAGAGTAGGTCAGGGAGGCCCGGAGTAGATCAAGAGTGATCGGATGCGGATGCTCGCGGGAAGGCCCAAAGCATGTCAGGGTGATCGAATGCTCGCGAGGAGGCCCGAACCATGAGAGTAATTGTGATCATTCGTTTGAGGGGAGGATTGTTGGGGTTCAATCAAAGTCCTATATTAGAAATATTTGGTAAAGATCATGGGTTTTAAAGGATGTAGGATATCTCCATTGGCATGAGACCTTTTAGGTAGAGCCCAAGAGCAAAGTCATGAGGGTCTAGGCCCAAAGTGGACAATATCATGTCATTGTGGAGATATGTGGACATCCTTTGGTCTCAACAAATGGCATCAGAGGCATGGTCTAGACCAGATGTAATGTGGGGTGACCTTGAACGAAGTTGAGGATAGACCCAGAGCTGGTCATGAGTAACCGGATGCTCATGAGGAGGCCCGAAACAAGTCAAGGTGACTGGATGCTGATGCTTGTGGGGTGGCGGAGAGCAAGCCAGGGTGATCGAATTCTCGCAGGGAGGCCCAAATCATAAGAGTAATTGTGGTCCTTCGTTTTAGGGGAGGATTGTTGGGGTTCAATCAAAGTCTCATATTGAAAAAATTTAGTAAAAATCATGGGTTTAAAAGGATGTAGGATATCTCCATTGGCATGAGACCTTTTAGGAAGGGCCCAAGAGTAAAGTCATGAAAGTCTAGGTCTAAAGTGGACAATATCATGTCATTTGTGGAGATATGTAAATATCCTTTTGTACAACAATATTAAAAATATAATTATAAAGTCATGTGAATTTAAGTTTAAAGTGAATAATAACATATAATTATAATGATATATAAATTTATTTTGGTCCAAGTGATATCAAAGTCATGGTCAAGCTAAGATGGAAAGGCCAAGAGCAGATTAAGAATCATCAAATGCTAGAGGGGAGACTCGGATCATATTAAAAGTGATCGAATGCTTCTAACAAAGACACAAAGTCATCCATTCAACTTCAGGTGTCATAATTTTTTAACTTTGATTAATTCATAGGTATTTAATATATGTATTTTATTATCAGACCTAACCAATAACAACTTAAAAAAAATATCATTCTCTTCAGAAGCTCCAAATAATTTAATTTTTTATTAAGATTTTTTAAAAAATATTATTAGGATTTTGAGACTATTTTAACATTTATTTAGTTAATATTAAGATATTATTTTGAATCAATTTTATTTGATTAAATCTAGAAAAAAGTTCTCTGCTTTTGACAATTTCCAGCTCCTTGAAATTTCTCTATTAGAGTTAGTTTATAGATTAATCGTTTTTCTCTCCGATGTTAATAGATAATAAGTCAATTAATCTTGTACGACCTTCTCTTTTGATTTACTAACAAATAAATCTGGAGCACAGTCTACACACGTTTAGAAGCCAACCTCTAGAATATTTATCCTTATATTTATTTTTCTATACAACTTCACTACATCCTTAGGGGAAAAAATGAATCCTAATAAAAATAAATATTTCAAAGGTCCACTTTTAAATGAGTATAAAATGTACTTTAGTAAAAGGCACTTCATTTTTTTTTATTTTATTATTATTATTTTTTGATGTTGTCGTGTCCTATTAACTTCACTGTTTAATTTTACCTTTTACCATCGAATATTCTCATGTCATCCTTCGATGAACAACATCACCTCCTTTTTCCATTATAAGTTGTGGACACCTCTGATTTCTTTTTTATTTTAAAAATAAAATAAAATAAAACTAGTTCAAGAGGTATTTTAGTTAAATTTAAAATTATAATCCTTAAAATAAATCTATTTTTTAAAAATAAATATTAATTTTTTCTCTCATCTTAGCATGGCGAGGATGTTTAATATTTATAGTTCCATGAGGCTCTGCAACATTTTCTACCATAAATGATGCACGGTTTCGTGTTTTGAGAAGCTATAATTTTGACTCCGGAATTACAAAATTTTTGATATATCAAATCAAAATTTATTCAGACATTTATATCAAATCTGGAGCATAATTTATATAAAGTTAGAAGCCAATCTCCAAAATATTCATCCTTGTATTTGTTTTTTCTAAATATTTTATCACTATACCATAAAAAAATACTGTCAATAAACATAAACATGTTAAAGGTCGACATTTAAATGCCTATAAAATGTATCTTAATAGATAAATTAAAGGGAAAAACCTTCTACCTAGCTAATATCAAAAAAACAAAAGAGAGAGAGAGAGAGAAAAAAAAAAAGCAGAGTTATGGACCACACCGATTTAGATCCCCTCTAATTCCATCCATATAAGTATGGATATCTCTCTCCATTATCCACCCCCTTTGCATTATTACTTTCCTTCCTTTTGCATTACTTTCCTTCCTCGCCTCTTCTTTTCTTCCCCGGCTCCTTTAATTTCCCCCCTTATTATTATCCCCACTACTTTTCCGTTACCTTTGTTTCGATTCTTCCTTTACCATTTTGGACCTTCACTGCCTTTGTCCCCTACCATTAATCCTACAATAATGTGCATATACAATAACATTTACATGTATATAAATAGCTAGCTATAAAAGGAAGCCACAAGAGTTGTGTATCGATCACTTCCACTACTGCCATATGGAGAGAGACAGGCAGGCCCTCGAGATAGCCGTCGCGGCGACGGATTCGGCGGTTCACAAGGTGGAGGCGCCGCCGCCCACGACCTCGCTGGAGAAGATGAAGAGCCGAGTGAAGGAGACCTTCTTCCCCGATGACCCCTTCCGCCACTTCAAGGGGCAGCCGCCGAGGAGGAAGTGCGTGCTCGGCTTGCGGTACCTCTTCCCCGTCCTCGACTGGCTTCCCTACTACAACCTCTCCTTCTTCAAGTCCGATCTCATCGCCGGACTCACCATCGCTAGCCTCGCCATCCCCCAGGCATGCATGCATGCCCACGACCGTAACACACATGTGTATAAAAAAAAAAAAATTAACACGTTAATTATTTTATATGTACAGGGAATAAGCTACGCAAAGCTTGCAAATTTGCCTCCCATCATCGGTCTGTGTAAGTTTCAGCAATCCGAACTCTGTTCATTAATGTTAATGAAGCTATACACTCTATTAATTTAATTCAATGCGTGTATGAAAAATGGTTAGATACGAGCTTCGTGCCGCCTCTGGTGTACTCGGTGCTGGGGAGCTCCAGGGATCTGGCAGTGGGCCCGGTGTCGATAGCGTCTCTCATAATGGGGGCCATGCTGAGGCAGGCAGTGAACCCTAACACCGACCCGAACCTCTTCCTTCAGCTGGCCTTCACTGCCACCTTGTTCGCCGGCGTCTTTCAAGCCTCTCTTGGCATTCTAAGGTACGTATACGATATATTATATATGTATCTACTAATCTAAAATTCATAATTAAATGTTACTACTCGCGACAGATTAGGGTTCATCATCGACTTCCTGTCCAAGGCGACGCTGGTTGGGTTCATGGCCGGAGCAGCCATTATTGTGTCTCTGCAGCAGCTTAAGAACCTCTTGGGCATCGTCCATTTCACCAAGGAGATGTCGGTGGTTCCAGTCATGGCGTCTGTCTTTCACAACGTCAATGAGGTTAATTACTATTTTTTTTTTAATTATGACATGGTACCTTAGAAAATTAATGATCAGTTTGTTGTTGGCGGTGGTGTGAGAGCATGCAGTGGTCATGGCAGACGGTGGCGATGGGGATCGCCTTCTTGGGGTTTCTGCTGGTGGCGAGATACGTCGTATGTTTTCAGAAACTCTAAAATCATTATAGTTTTCTTTCCGGTGATGGAATTGATACTTCTTGTCTGCATGCGCGAAGTCAGCTAATAAATGTCTGCATCACAATAAATTATTACCAACAGAGTTTTAATTTTACAAGTTTTGTCCAAACACGTAGCATAATTTTGACTGGAGTTAAATTAAATTTGATAATACTTGATTATTTAAAAGTATCGATTGAAGTATATTGCCAGATAAAGAATTCAACTTTATTATAAATATTTTTCCCTTAATCCGAGTCATTTATGTTCTCTAAATTAAAAAGAGCTTTTCTTTCCGAAAGAAAAAGGGATATATAAAGGGAAAAGAGATAAATGGGCATTCAGAGAAAATATAATCAAGGAAAACTTTGTTTTTTTTATAGTTTTTTCTCAAAACAAAAAAACAGTCCAAATTAGATTAAAAAAAGAATTACTTTTGACTTAGCCTCTTCCTTTGATTATCAATGATTGATCTCTATTTTTTCATATATGCAGGGAATGAAAAGACCAAAGCTATTTTGGCTGTCAGTCGGATCGCCGTTGGCGTCTGTCATAATTTCCACCCTCATCGTCTTCCTCGTCAAAGCTCAAAATCATGGAATCAGCATCGTCAGTGCTGCTCCCTGGTGCAAAACTCTCTCTGTTTCTTAATAACTCTGCAATCACGCTAGCTCTCACTTTGCAGATCGGGAATCTGAAATGCGGATTGAACAGTCCATCTTGGAACAAACTAGTCTTTGACAGAACCTACTTGAGCGTCGTGATCAAAACAGGACTTACCACCGGGATCATCTCTCTCACTGTAAGCTCTCACTGATCTTCCAGTTTAATTAATTTCTTTCTCAGACGAGAGATCGATATATCGACATCATGAGTCATTGCTCTCGTTAATTAATTCAGGAAGGGATCGCCAGTGGAAGAACTTTTGCTGCGCTCCGAGGGTACCAAGTGGACGGAAACAAGGAGATGATGGCCATAGGGCTGATGAACGTTGTGGGATCTTGCACTTCATGCTACGTATCTACTGGTAATTAATTCTCGAATCAATCGAGCAGAGGCCAGAGCGATCGACTTGCTCGACCTATTCATTCAATTGTATCCAACGATCTTCTGTTCAATTCAGGGGCCTTCTCGCGTTCGGCGGTGAACCACAACGCCGGTTGCAAGACCGCAATGTCGAACATAGTGATGGCGCTGACCGTGATGATCACGCTCCTCTTCCTCATGCCGTTGTTTGCTTACACCCCCAACGTCGTGCTCGCTTCCATCATAATCGCCGCAGTCATTGGCCTCATCGACGTGCCCACTGCCTTCCAAATATGGAAACTCGACAAGGTCGACTTTGTCGTTTGCCTATCGTCGTTTCTCGGAGTGATCTTCATCTCGGTCCAGGAAGGGCTTGCCATCGCGGTAGTGAATTAGCAGTGATAGAACTCGAAGCCTCAAAATTGATGTGCATATCTAACAGATGTCTTGAAATGCTCGTGTAGGTCGGTTTATCGATCTTTCGAATCCTTCTCCAGACCACAAGGCCCAAAATTGTTGAGCTTGGGAACATCTTAGGAACGAACATATACAGAGACATACATCAGTATAGAGATGCTAAGGGAGTTGCTGGGTTCCTCATCCTTGCCATTGAAGCTCCCATTAATTTCTCGAACACCACATATCTCAAGGAAAGGTAGCTAGCTAGGTTCTATACACTTTTGATTGATTGAAGAAGATGAGTTTTCCAACTTCTTCTTTTCGTATAGGATGACAAGATGGATCGAAGAAGAGAAGAGCATGCACGAAAAGGAACTGGATCTTCAATATGTAATCCTCGATTTGTCTGGTGTGCCTACAGTAGATACGAGTGGAATCTCCTTTCTTATTGACCTGAAGAAGACAGCATCAAAATTTGATCTTGAGGTATTATATTAATTATTAGAATTCAGTTTATTGGAGTGATGACAATTTGATCATATATATAAAATGACTGTTTGATTTGAGTGTAGCTCATTTTCATAAACCCTTTGGGAGAAGTCATGGAGAAACTGCAGAGGGCGAACAAAATGCAAGGGTTCCTTGGAGTGAACTCCCTCTACTTGACGATTCATGAGGCTGTGTTTTCATGTACATCGTTCCTTGCAGAAAGGAAATTGTGATGGCCAAGTTTCATCTCCATTAGTCAGTCATCTTGTAAATGGTAAGAAATGCTTTGTAATAGAAGACTTTGGTCATGCGTTTTATTTAAAAAGTTTAATGCAATCTATAACGATGGTAGTTTTTCTTTTCGTTTCTTTTCTTTTCTTTTTATCAGTTCAAATCTATTTGTATTGGCTTGATAAATTGTGGTGTTAAGGATTCACTGAAAATCCAATACAAGTCTATCAAAGAAGAATGTAAGTGTATATATTGGATCGAGAATAATTTGGGCGCCCCCAAATGAACCCCTAGTTCCGTCCCTAATTAAGACAATAACGTAGATTCTATAGAATCTTGGGAAAGACAAAGGCTAGTAGCCGCCCGTAATTTACCTCCTGTGTTGGCCTTGGAACGGATTGGCGGGGGTACTGGGGGCAAACGTATTCACCTTTTGCCACAATTGGGAAAGATATGTACTTTATGTTGGCGCAATCAATTTTAGGTCAACGTTGACCAAATTCGGATTAACTCAATTAGAATTTCAATATTTGATCAATATATTAATAAAATGTCAAAAGGTCAACAGAGAATTGATAAGAGAAGTTAAGTAGGTCAAGGTTGACCAGATATTTGACGATATCGGAAGTCCAGCGTGACATTAACATGAGATGAGAAAAGCAGGTGGATCACTCTTGATCGAACACCTAGTGATAAAAAAAAACCAAAGGAAGTTGGCACGAAGACGAGAAGTCTAAGTGGATCACGGTTGACCGGACATTTAACGATCAGAAGTCTAACATGGAGTTGACATGAGAAGAAGAAAATTCAAGTGAATCATAGTTGACTAAACACTTGGTGATCAAAAATCCAAAAGGTAGTTGGCAAGAGAAAAATTCAAATGGGTCATAGTTGACCAGACACTTGACAGTCGGAAGTCCGGCAAGGAGTTGACATAAGATGTAAAGTCCTGGCAGGTCAAGATTAATTGAATGATAGACATGCAATAAGGAAGTTCTGATAGAACAAACTTTTGAAGGTCATAACTTTTGATTCGGATATCAGAATGAAATAATTTTTGGTGTAAAATAGAGCTTATTCAGAGATCTATATTTTTACCTGGCCAATTGATTGCTAGCTTGGCCAATTGATTGATAGTTTATTTCCTGCGAACAAAATGCGTCCGAATTGATTAGCTTGATCGACTGGAAGCAGTCAATCAATTGGTGAGTCCCATTAATCAATTAGAAAGTAAAAAAAAATAATTGTTCTTCATGTTTAAATGGTCGGATACACCAATTGATTGGTGAAGTTTACCAATCGATTGATAGATAGAAATCAGCCTAAATGCAACCCTATAAAAGAGGGTTTCATGAAGATTTGAAAGAGTTGATTCTTGAGGGTTTGGAGATGAAGTTTGGTTGCATTTCATTCCACTAAGAGGCAATCCAAAGCAACTAAAGAGTAAGCAAAGTAAGGTTTCCATTGTAAAGTAGTTTTCGCTTTCATTTGTATTTGTATTTTTGTTTCTTGTTGTATTGTTGTGTTCATGTAAGAACAAGATTGTAAAAGACTTCTCTACCTCCGAAAGGTATCTGAAAATGAGATGTTTATAGTAGAGAGAGATCACTAATCCAATTGGATTAGTCATCTAAGAGGCAGATACCAAGTAAAATTTTAGAGTTGTACATGTGGCATCAAGTTTGATTCAAATTTCTACTGCACATTCAAATGACAAGCACAAAATTAAGACAAGAAGTGATCGGAGTTATTCACCCATCTTTAGCATGCGCTTATTAAGACACTCTAGGAGCTAGAGGGGGTTGATTATCTTTAATCGCTTTATTGATAATGATTTGTTGCAGCGAAAAAACTCGCAGCAATGCTAATACCTTAATTTACTTGGTATTCACCTTCTTGAGGTGATTAATTCAAAGATCCATACAGTGCATACACTTCACTATGAAAATCACTCCTCAGAAGTAATTCGGAGGTGAAGAAATCTCGTACAAGCTCACATACAATAATACAATGAAAACAAGATGTAAAAACACAATATAAATGAAAATTTTACTTTCTTGATCTCTTGTTTCTTGTAGATGCCTCTTGTAGACTCGAAAATGGATTACCACTTCTCTTGAATCTTCCAAGACTTGGAAGAGTGGAGAAGAAGAGTTATTGATTTGAATTCTTCAAACACCTTATATCCCGTGGATCAGGATTCCCAATCAATTGACATTACCCCTAATCGATAACCACGTCAGAGCCGAGCAAATCTAACTGTCCAAACCTCGCAATGACTTTTTTTATTCTTCTCTCAATCGATTAGTCAATTGATTACGAGGTTTCTTAATCGATCACCAAATCAATTCAGAAGCCCTCTATTAACTCGCAAACTTCTCCCAATCAATCATCTGATTGATTCATGTAGCCCAATCGATCACCTGATTGATTCAAAAGTACACTGTTTGTCGCAAGTTTCTCCCAATCAATTGGATACTTTCCCAATCGATTGAGCATAGTAAAACTATGCTTTATAAAAAAAATCTCACTTCAATCGATTATCTAATCGATTGAAGAGGGATGAATTGATTAGTCAATCGATTCAACGCCCCTCAGTTCTTTGCAAAATTTATCTCAATCGATTACCCAATTGATTGGCTTCCGGCTGAATTGATTACCTGATCGATTAACCATGCCTCCTCACAACAACACTCCCAATCGATCCACTGATCGATTGAACTTGGATAAATTGATTATCCATTCGATTACTCCAACTCTAACTCAATTAATATGAGTTTAAAATTCCCTTACCCAACATCCAGTCAACCATGACTTGTTGGACTTTCCCATCAAGTGTCCGATCACCTTTTGACCTACTTGGACTTAGCCAACTTCTCATTGGACTTTTAATCACCAAATGCGATCCTTTTAACCAACTTGGGCTTCCTTTTACCTAACGTAGTTAGGAGTTTTCTTTGTCAACGTGCGGTTCTCCTTGACCCACTTGAACTTTACCTTGCTTAACTTTCAGTTAGGATATTGTCTTACTTAACCTCCAGTTAGGACTTTGTCTTGCTTAACGTCCAGTTAGGACTTTACCCTTACCTAATCCTCGAGTTAGGACTTTGTTAGTCAAGTATCCGATTCTCCACAATATACTTGACTTTCCTCTCACATATCATCAAGTGACCTACTTAGCCTCTTTAAGATATTTCCAAACATATTGTCCAAATATCGAAATTCGAGTTTAGTCAAATTTGTCAACCTTGACCCGAGGATGATTACACTAACAATCTTCTCTTTTTGATATTTGACAGTATGTTTAAGTTAGGCTAACCCATATTAGCCAATTTCCATGCCAAATGCATGAATGTGGATTTCTAACTTAAACCCCACATCTTCTCCCCTTTGACACACATCAAAACTCTTCACCTTAAGAGTGTGTTTAGTTGGAGGTTATCCTTGATCATCTTGGCTATTCATCCAAAGTTATCAACAAAAATCTTGTTTGATTTAGGTAATTGGTAATTCCCAAGTAATAATCCATGCCCAACATGTAGGCAAAAGGGGCATGCAACATGAAATCAGAAAATCTTGGAAAAGTGAGATTTTTCTTAATTATGAGGTTAAAAAAAATTTATGGCCAAAATTATGCTATGATATTTGCACTTTGGGACTAAAATACCACTAAAATTTTTATAACAAAAATTTTATTTTAACTATAAAAACTAAATAAAAAAATAAAAAAATGTGATATTTTATTTAAAAAATAAAGTTGTATTTTTGAAAATATTATAGGAAAGTTAAAAAAATACTAAAAAAACATAAAGTTTAAAAAGAAAAAATGATAATAATATGTATTGTTGGTTTTATAACCGAGGCTAATCTAGTAAAATATTAAACTAAGTTATACATTAAAACTTATGAACAAATAAGTTTTTATTGTATTAACTAGGTTAAACCAAACAATATTAGGTTATATTTTATTCCTCATAACTTTAGTTATGTGATTACCTGGTCCTCATATAACTAAGGTTATACATAATGCTTGAACCAAACTCACCTTAAGAGTCAATTTTATCAAAAGAGTCCAATGAAAGTCTCATACCTTTCATTGTATCCCATGCTCAACCTTGAGCATAACTCTATCATAATAAAGATTTCCAATCTTCTATTGTTTCTAATGCTCATCCTCGAACATTCATAATAATGAAGGTTCGCTACCTTTCAGTGTTTCTTTATCCTCATATAAAAAAATCATGCTTTTAAGGAAGACCTCCTCTCAAAACATGTACTAAACTTCTATCATTGTACCAACAATGATTTGGAGTTCCTAAACCTTTAAGAAATCTAAAATTAAAGTTTTGAGGTTCAAATTTTAACTTTGAAACTAAACCTCCTCATAAACTTCAAGTTAGTCCCCTTTAACCATTCCTTTCTTATTTTCATCAAAAAAAAAAAATTACCCTTAATACTTATCAATGTATTTGTTAGGGTTAGGGATGGTTAACACGACTAAACATGACTTAATGGATTGAAATTAGACTATTTTTGTAACGCCCGAAAATTCTCAAAACTATTTTAGAAATATTCTATGATTTTTCTGGAATTTTAGAATATTTTTATGGAATTTTTAGAGTAGCGGAAGTAGCAAAAATAAATAGAAAATGAAAATAGCTTAAGCGGGAATTGAACCCGAGACCTATTGGGTCCTACGACTTATGGTGAACCATGGTAACCAAGTGAACCCAGCAGGGCCGTGCTGAAAGGAAAGGGAAACAATTTTATTTAAGTTGGAGTTGGGCCGGAATTATCACTTAATATAAATAGGAATAATTAGGTGAAGAGTTAAATTCTTGGATCGTAGCTTTCTCCACCACAACCTAATTCCCCCGCCCACTTCTCCTCTCCCTCTCTCGGCGCCAACCACGGCGCCAACCACAAGGAAGGCTGAGGTTCGGCCCAAGGACACTTTCCGGCGACGACTTCAACACGAGGACGCTCCCCTCCGCGAGAGGAACGCTTAGACACGAGAAGATCGTCGAAAGGATCGTCTCCTCCGGAAATCCAGCGATTAGAATCGTAAGAAAATCCGAACAGGAGGTAAAAAACCCCTCACCTGCAATATAAGTAGCTTCCGTGTGAATTCCATGTTTTAGTTTAGTAATATGTAGACTTTCGGCACAAGGATGCGAATTAGTGCATACTAAGTGTTCGATTAAATTATTTAGCACAGAAAAATGCAACTTAGGCATTTTAATAGCTCAGTAAATGCAATAGAAGCATTTAAATAGTTTAGTTAGCCTTGCCACAGCATATATGAGACTACGGTCCAATGGGTGGGCACCCACAGTCGCCTCTAGGTTCAGATAACCTAGTAGAAGCAAGGTAAATTAATTAGCTATGATTCAGTATTTTATTTTCAGTAGTGGCACTGTACAGGATTAGATATCCATTGGACTGGGCTCCCATAGTCGGTCCCTATGTTTAGATAACCTAGTAAACCTTGCTAAATTCGGGATTTGCAACCCCGGGTTTAGTTGAGGATGCGCGCATAGCATGTATAGTTGTCGGGCCCATTAGCAGTATGATTATGTATTTTAATCTATTATATTATAGTTTTTCCAAACTCACAAAGATCAGTTATGTTAGTTGAGTTTGAATTCAGTTCCAGACTAGTTTAATTCATGTTCAGCTCAGTTTTCCTTGTTGTTACACATGATAGTTATGGTTAGCTTTGTATGCCATGCTTTAGTGTTCATGTTCAACTTTTATTACACATGTTTAGATGATAGTATGCCATGACTAGCTTTGATTTCTATGTATGATAACATGCCATGTTTCAGTCTAATCAGTGCACTTTCAAACAGCATGTTTTAAAAGCATATTGCATCGAATGCATGTTTTAGTGAGGTAGATGGTTTCTTACTAAGCGAAAGCTTATAGATACTTTCTTTTCCTTATACTGCAGATAAAGGTAAAGGAAAGATGGACTAGCGGAGGCTGGAGGACAATGCTACGAAGATGTGTGTGGGCAGGAACTTGGAAAGAAGATCTTAGGGAACTCTAGCAAGCTTTGTTTAAACATTAGTACTTTTTAGTGTTTTAGCAATTTGCACTTTAGTATGTTGATCGCTATGAATTAGTTAACCATGCACTCTATTATGCTTAGAACATTGTTCTTTATGATGTTAGAATGTTAGTTGTGGTTGTTAGAGTGTTTCCTAGCCATCTTAGAACATGTAATGTGATTGAGGCACGAAATAGTGCTGAAATCAGGGGTTCTGATTCGAAATCAGAAACCCAGATCGATCTACAGATCGATCAGAGTTGGGTTGTGCCACTGGATCGGTCAGCTGACCGATCCAGTCGCGAACAGAGAGTTAGCGTCTGTTATGGATCGGTCAGCCGACCGATCCAGATGCGAACAGAGAAGTACAAAGCTCACTGATCGGTCAGCCAACCGATCGGTGAGCCATGGATCGATCTACCGACCGATCGGTGTACTCTGGATCGGTCGGTAGACCGATCTACAGATACGATGTAGCTTATGGATCGGTCAGCCGATCGAGTTTTCTCTATTATGATATTTGGATCGATTCTGGATCGATTCGCGCAATCGATTCATGGATCGATTGAAATGCCTGATTACAGCTAGCAGGACATCCGAGAGGCATAGATTATCTTCCCTAGCATGTGTACAACTCCTAGGTACACCTAGAATATTAAGTTCAGATTTTCCAGTAATCAGTTTAGCAAAATTTTAATCAATCCAGATTTCCGCAATAGTAATTTAGCACAACATAATGTAGCGATCGGCCTCACAACCTAGTCGGTAGAAGGTCGTTACAGAGTGGTATCAGAGCAGTGTTCCATACTTCCTACACACGCATCAGCATTGTACCTACAGCTTCCAAGTAAGAATACCTCTCACTTTGTATGTTTATTGCTTTTCTGTTATGGATAACTAAAGCATGCTTGTTTATGATAGTAGTTAACATGATAACAATAGTTTCTCTATTATGCTTGTGTTAGTCATGTATGTCTGCATGTCTTTAGAAATGGCACGAGGGCCCGACTAGAAGGGCACCGACCAGGCTGACGAGGCGGGCGGTTCGGTGCCTCCCCGGACCTTACGGCACTAGTGGCTCAGTTACCAGCAACAGAAATAGCCACCTTAAAGGCTAGTCGGCAGAACACTCCCACTGTCACCCAGAACTTAGCGACACCAGTGGTCTTAGAGGTTCCATTAGTCCGACCCTCGGCACCGGCGGGAACACGGAGAGAAGCCTATCGATCCGGTGGCGAGAGTCAAGCCGAGAATTTCTCGGTGAATGAACCATGGGATGCTCGGGCATGGTTCAAAACTTTGAAAGTACGATGGAGCTTCGGACTGGCGAGAACATGAGAAGGTGAAGTGTGCCTCCTTATGCCGGGGAGATGCACGTTTGTGGTGGGAGAGAATCGAGCGAAGCACCCAGATGACATGGGCTGACTTTGAGAAGGAATTCTTTGAGGAGTTCTTTCACCAACAGCCACTACGACGAGTTCACTAAGTTTCGTCAGGGCAACCTATCAGTTGAGGAAGCCGTGAAGAAATTCAACAGGTTGGCTCGTCTATGCCCTGAATTAGTCAGCACAGAAAGGGAACGAATCCGGTTGATGCTCAAGATGCTGAGGCCGGAAATAGCAATGAACGTGGCTGGTGGCGTTCATAGGCCACAAACCACAGAAGAATTAGTGAGCAGTGCTCTAATCACTGAGCATTACCAGAATAGCATCAAGTAGCAGAAGCAAGTCCTCTCAGAAGCTAAAGGTCAAGGAGGCTCAGGCACTCAGAAACAGCAGGGCCACAGCTCCCATGGCTCTAACTGGAAAGGGAACTCCAGCAACAAGCGCAAACCAGGGAGTTACCCAAAAGGAGGGCCAGCCAGCAAGCAGCCCAGTTATCCAAAGTGTGCTACTTGTGGGAAATTCCATCCGGGAGTTTGTCGTAAGGGCACACGAGGATGCTTTGAATGCGGACAGGAAGGGCATATGGCCAAGCAGTGTCCAAACAAGACCAGTCTTCCTTAGCCACAGCCGATTCAGTATGGAGGCCAGCCAGCTCAGTTACATCAGATGCAGACCGCTTTAGATGGTCCACATATCAGCCAGGGTAGATTAGAAGCCCCTCCAGCTACGACCAATGCGAGGATCTACTCACTCACAAGAGAGGACGCAGAAAATGCCTCGACAGTTGTTACAGGTCAGATTAGCATTTTACAGCAAAGTACAACTGTCTCATTCGATACTGGGGCAACCCATTCATACATATCCAGGGCATTTGCTGAGAAGTTAGCAGTACCTCCAGAGGTACTCAATAGCCAGTTCCTTACGACGTTACCCTCAGGAGAAATCATGGCGTCTACGCACTGGCTCAGAGCAGTGCCGGTCACTATAGCAGACAGAGAGCTCTTTTGTTATCTGATAGTGATTAATATGACCGACTACGACGTCATCTTCGGGATGGACTTCTTGATCAAATACGATGCCTCCATCGAGTGCCGTAAGCAGAAAGTCACATTCCAACCCGAAACAGAAGCACAGTTCGAGTTCATCGGAGAACCCAAGAAAAAGGCCAAGAAGTTTCTCTCAGCTATGAAGGCACAAAGGTTAATGGATTCAGGATGTACGGGATTTTTAGCACATGTAGTCAATACCAGTCAGGACAAGGACCAACAGCTAGCAGAGGTCCGAGTCGTATGTGACTACCCAGCAGTCTTCCCTGAAGAGTTACCAGGATTAGCACCAGACAGGGAGATCGAATTTGAGATAGAGCTCATTCCCGGTACAAATCCTATTTCCAAAGCACCGTACCGCATGGCTCCAGCAGAACTGAAGGAACTTCATGCGCAACTACAGCAGCTGCTTGACAAAGGCTTCATACACCCTAGTCACTCACCATGGGGAGCACCTGTATTGTTCGTGAAGAAGAAAGACGGGAGCATGCGCCTGTGTATAGACTACCGGGCACTGAACCAAGTCACAATCAAGAACAGGTATCCTCTTCCCAGAATAGATGACCTGTTTGATCGCTAAAGGGAGCGGTGTTCTCTAAAATAGACCTCGGATCAGGTTATCATCAGGTGAAGGTTAAAGAAGGGGACATACCCAAGACAGCATTCAGGACTAGATACGGACATTACGAGTTCGTAGTCATGCCCTTTGGCGTGACAAATGCTCCAGCTACTTTCATGGATCTTATGAACAGGGTATTCAGAGAATATTTAGATAGGTTCGTTATCGTGTTCATCGATGACATCCTTATCTATTCCAGAACTCAGGAAGAACACGTAGAGCACCTGAAAACAGTATTGCAGACCCTTCGGCAGAATCAGCTGTACGCCGAGTTCACCAAATGTGAATTTTGGCTAGATCAGGTGTCCTTCCTGGGTCACATCATCTCAAAGGATGGTATCATGGTAGACCCCAGTAAGATAGAAGTTGTGAGCAATTGGAAAAGACCCAAGAACGCCAGTGAGGTCAGAAGCTTTCTGGGATTAGCAGGTTACTACAGGAAATTCGTAGAGGACTTCTCCAGGATAGCCTCCCCACTGACAGCTCTTACCAGAAAGAACAGAAAATTTCAGTGGACAGAGAACTGTGAGAACAGTTTCAGCGAGCTGAAAAGGAGATTGACCAGTGCACCTATTCTGACTCTACCAGAGAACGCAGATAACTTTGACATATACAGTGATGCCTCGAAGTTGGGACTAGGAGCAGTGCTGATGCAAGATGGCAAGGTGATCGCCTATGCCTCAAGACAACTTAAGGATTATGAGAACAACTATCCTACTCATGACCTTGAGCTTGCAGCAGTGGTGTTCGCTCTCAATATTTGGAGACATTACTTGTATGGAGCTCAGTGCAGAGTGTATACAGATAATCAGAGTCTGAAGTACTTCTTCACTCAGAAGGATCTGAATATGCGACAGCGCAGATGACTAGAACTGGTCAAAGACTACGACATAGATATCCTCTACCACCCAGGAAAAGCGAATAGGGTAGCAGATACCCTCAGCAGGAAGTCCAGCGCTACCCTATTATCTCTAGCAGCCATGTCACCGCCCCTATAGAAGGAGATCTCAGATTTCGGTCTCGAGCTCATAGTCAGACAGCTCTCTACTATGACATTAGAGTATACCTTGCTCGGTGACATCCAGACAGCTCAGGAGCAGGATCCTGAAATTCAGAGAATCAAGCAAGGTTTAGCAGAATCAGAAGGTGGAGAGTTCAGAATATCAGATAGCGGGGTGTTGTATTTTGGTGACAGGCTATGTGTTCCGGATCAGGAGGAACTACAGAGGAAAATCCTAGACGAGGCTCACAAGACTCCCTATGCGATGCATCCTGGCTCCACCAAAATGTACCAGGACATGAAGAAACGTTTTTGGTGGCCTGGGATGAAGAGAGACATCGCTCGATATGTCAGCACCTGCCTAACCTGTCAGAGGGTTAAGGCAGAACATCAGAGACCAGGGGGAGTTTTGCAGCCCATACAGATACCAGAATGGAAGTGGGAAGACATTTCTATGGATTTTATAGTGGGATTACCCAGAACCACGAATGGTTTTGATACCATCTGGGTAATAGTCGACAGATTGACTAAATCAGCCCACTTCTTAGCTATCAGGATATCCTACTCCATGGAACAGCTAGCTCAGTTGTATCTCAAGGAGATCGTTAGATTACATGGAGTCCCACGAACCATTATTTCGGACAGAGACAGCAGGTTCACGTCACACTTCTGGGAGTGTGTACAGACAGCTTTGGGCACGAAGTTAAAGTTTAGCACAACCTTCCATCCTCAGACAGATGGACAGACGGAGCGAGTAAATCAGGTACTCGAATATATGCTTCGAGCATGTGCCCTAGATTTCAAAGGAAGTTGGTGCAAATACCTGAGTCTAGCAGAATTTGCATACAACAACAGCTATCAGGCCACTATCGTTATGGCACCTTACGAGGCGCTCTATGGGCGGAGGTGTAGATCTCCAATCTGCTGGTATGAGAGTGGTGAACAGAAAGAACTAGAACTTCAGACAGATCTAGTGGCAGATACCACAGCAGCTATACAGCAGATCCGCCAGAGGATAGAGACAGCTCAGAGCCGCCAGAAAAGCTATGCTGATATACGGCGCAGACCTTTGGAGTTTTCAGTTGGGGATTCAGTGTTCCTTAGAGTAGCTCCCATGAAGGGAGTAATGCGTTTTGGGAAGAAGGGCAAGCTAAGTCCCCGATATGTGGGACCATACCTTATCAACAGAAGAGTGGGCAAGGTAGCATATGAGCTAGAGCTACCCCAGGAAATGTCAGCTGTCCACAATGTATTTCATGTCTCTATGCTGAAGAAGCATATCCCAGATGCCACCCAGGTGATTGAGCCCCAGTTAGTACAGATCCGCGAAGACCTCAGCTATGACAGTCGGCCTATTCAGATAATAGACCGAGCGATTAAGAAATTGTGGAACAAGAAAGTACCATTAGTCAAAGTCATTTGGCACAGTCACACAGCAGAAGAGGCAACATGGGAGACAGAAGCCAGCATGAGACAGAAGTTTCCAGAATTTATTCTAAGTTCGAGGACGAACTTTTTATAAGGTATGGGGGATTGTAACGCCCGAAAATTCTCAAAACTATTTTAGAAATATTCTATGATTTTTCTGGAATTTTAGAATATTTTTATGGAATTTTTAGAGTAGCGAAAGTAGCAAAAATAAATAGAAAATGAAAATAGCTTAAGCGGGAATTGAACCCGAGACCTATTGGGTCCTACGACTTATGGTGAACCATGGTAACCAAGTGAACCCAGCAGGGCCGTGCTGAAAGGAAAGGGAAACAATTTTATTTAAGTTGGAGTTGGGCCGGAATTATCACTTAATATAAATAGGAATAATTAGGTGAAGAGTTAAATTCTTGGATCGTAGCTTTCTCCACCACAACCTAATTCCCCCGCCCACTTCTCCTCTCCCTCTCTCGGCGCCAACCACAAGGAAGGCTGAGGTTCGGCCCAAGGACACTTTCCGGCGACGACTTCAACACGAGGATGCTCCCCTCCGCGAGAGGAACGCTTAGACACGAGAAGATCGTCGAAAGGATCGTCTCCTCCGGAAATCCAGCAATTAGAATCGTAAGAAAATCCGAACAGGAGGTAAAAAACCCCTCACCTGCAGTATAAGTAGCTTCCGTGTGAATTCCATGTTTTAGTTTAGTAATATGTAGACTTTCGGCACAAGGATGCGAATTAGTGCATACTAAGTGTTCGATTAAATTATTTAGCACAGAAAAATGCAACTTAGGCATTTTAATAGCTCAGTAAATGCAATAGAAGCATTTAAATAGTTTAGTTAGCCTTGCCATAGCATATATGGGACTACGGTCCAATGGGTGGGCACCCACAGTCGCCTCTAGGTTCAGATAACCTAGTAGAAGCAAGGTAAATTAATTAGCTATGATTCAGTATTTTATTTTCAGTAGTGGCACTGTACAGGATTAGATATCCATTGGACTGGGCTCCCATAGTCGGTCCCAAGGTTTGGATAACCTAGTAAACCTTGCTAAATTCAGGATTTGCAACCCCGGGTTTAGTTGAGGATGCGCGCATAGCATGTATAGTTGTCGGGCCCATTAGCAGTATGATTATGTATTTTAATCTATTATATTATAGTTTTTCCAAACTCACAAAGATCAGTTATGTTAGTTGAGTTTGAATTCAGTTCCAGACTAGTTTAATTCATGTTCAGCTCAGTTTTCCTTGTTGTTACACATGATAGTTATGGTTAACTTTGTATGCCATGCTTTAGTGTTCATGTTCAACTTTTATTACACATGTTTAGATGATAGTATGCCATGACTAGCTTTGATTTCTATGTATGATAACATGCCATGTTTCAGTCTAATCAGTGCACTTTCAAACAGCATGTTTTAAAAGCATATTGCATCGAATGCATGTTTTAGTGAGGTAGATGGTTTCTTACTAAGCGAAAGCTTATAGATACTTTCTTTTCCTTATACTGCAGATAAAGGTAAAGGAAAGATGGACTAGCGGAGGCTGGAGGACAATGCTACGAAGATGTGTGTGGGCAGGAACTTGGAAAGAAGATCTTAGGGAACTCCAGCAAGCTTTGTTTAAACATTAATACTTTTTAGTGTTTTAGCAATTTGCACTTTAGTATGTTGATCGCTATGAATTAGTTAACCATGCACTCTATTATGCTTAGAACATTGTTCTTTATGATGTTAGAATGTTAGTTGTGGTTGTTAGAGTGTTTCCTAGCCATCTTAGAACATGTAATGTGATTGAGGCACGAAATAGTGCTGAAATCAGGGGTTCTGGTTCGAAATCAGAAACCCAGATCGATCTACAGATCGATCAGAATTGGGTTGTGCCACTGGATCGGTCAGCTGACCAATCCAGTCGCGAACAGAGAGTTAGCGTCTGTTATGGATCGGTCAGCCGGCCGATCCAGATGCGAACAGAGGGTACAGAAGCTCACTGATCGGTCAGCCGACCGATCAGTGAGCCACTGGATCGGTCTACCGACCGATCAGTGTACTCCGATCCAGAGTTTTTCTCCGTGCCGGTATCAAGCTGGATCGATCACTGGATCGATCCGACAGCCCAATCGATTCATGGATCGATTGAAATGCCTGATTACAGCTAGCAGGACATCCGAGAGGCATAGATTATCTTCCCTAGCATGTGTACAACTCCTAGGTACACCTAGAATATTAAGTTCAGATTTTACAATAATCAGTTTAGTAAAATTTTAATCAATCCAGATTTTCCGCAATAGTAATTTAGCACAGCATAATGTAGCGATCGGCCTCACAGCCAGTCAGTAGAAGGCGGGTCGTTACAATTTTAGCCAAAATCAAGCTTTTCCAATCGATTAAAGTTGAGATTCAATCGATTAAGCCCGTCTTTATCGATCAGTTGATCGATTTTAGAGTGTAATTGATCACTTGATCAATTTTATAAGCCTCTATGCACACAAAAATCCTTCACCAATTGATTGGTGTATAATAATCGATTGACTAATTGATTGCTGTATCTGATTTCCTGATTTTTAATTTCAGCCTGAAATTCAGAAATCCCTAAATAATTCTATAATTTTTCAAAAATTATGAAAATTTACGTAGCCGTTATTTATGTCATAAACTATCAGGGAAAAATTGTTTTCTATGGAAATAACTCTCATTTTCAAATATTGATATAAAATTAGAAACCATTGAAAAACTTTAATGTTCACTCTATTTTGTATCCAACTAATTATTGGTGATTCCTATCAAAAGATAGACTTCACAAAAGTTTTCTAAAAATAATTTTGAAATGATTCAAAATAAATTCCAAACCATGTTTTTTGGACTAAATTCACATGACATGTACATTTGCTTTCCCAATAATTGGACTTCACATAATCATTTATTTTAATGAAACTAAAACTCAAAAGGATGCACTAAATCAAAATTTTGAGTTTTATTTATTTTTCTAACATCTCACTTGTATCTAATGTGTCTCAAAAACACATACAAGTCAAATCTATGTCTTGTGAGGTGTAAATAAGTTTTCGCTAAATCTAAAGGATCATGCATATCTAATTAGGCATTAAAACATTGATCATCCAACCTACAATGTCAATTGATGCCATTATTTTTAAGAAGTTTAAGACAATGCATGAAAATGGTTATGACATATATCAAAATGGATATCTTTAAAAAGAACCACTATCATAAATAATGATGCATGTATGACATGACATATAATATTTTTCATAACAAATATGAATGTAAAATATGATGTTATGGTATATGATAGGGCACACATAATATGGTAATTTTATCATAAATAAAATACCTAGATTCTCTATCTAAGTATCACTTAACTAATCACTAAATTTAAAATAAGCCTTAGTTATCCTTATCTTCCTAAGAAAATATCAAAATCCCAACTTGACATTTCTTTGACTTTTAATTAAATTGTGCCAATTTAATTATCAACTCCTCAAAAATATTGGCGCACTTTTACTCTTCAAGAGTAAAGATTAAACCTTTCACTTTTAAGGTGTCACAATATCTTAAAAATGTCCTAAAGTATCAACTTTATCAAAGTTGGATTAACTATCTTTCTAATTTGAGTTGACACTCTCTAAACTCATATAGGATGTAGAGAATACACTCTTAGGAACCCAAAATCTATTGATGCTTCTTGGGTGTTCTAGATATTCATTAGGAATAACTTCCCTTAATACCTTCCTAATAATCTTCCTAGGCTCTACGTTTGGTTGGGTGTAATGTAATCTAGCTTGTAATGTAATCAAATTTATAATGTAATGTAATCTCGATTACATTACTACGTTTAGTAATGTAATGTATGTAATCTTTGATTACAAAGGTGATTACATTCTTTTGTTTGGTGTCCATTATTTTTTATAAGGAATATAATTCATATTATTATAAAATGACAAAAATATCCTGTGACCTCTATCGGCGGTCGCCACACCTCTGCCGGAGTTTGCGGTAGCCATCGGCAACCAGCTACCGCCGCCACCGTCGGTCGCCGCAGCAGGCCACCGTCTTCGCCAATCGGCGGCGATGGATGACGGCAGGCGAGCGACGACCAGCGGGCAACGGTGGCGGAGGCGGACGGTGATCGGCGGCCGGCAATCGATGGCCGGTAATTGGCAGCGGCGGTGGCGACCGATTACCGGCGGCCGGCGACGACCAGCGGCCGGCGGCGGCCGGCGACGAAGGTCGGCGACCGGTGGCGGGCGGCGGTCGACAACAGACTAGGGGTATATTCGGCATTTAAACTTTAGTGAAACAATGACCTCGTAATGTAATCGGATTACATAGCATTTGCTTTGTAATCCAGATTACATTACATTACAAGTTTTAAATCAAATCAAACAAAATAATCGACTTTGTAATGTAATCTGGATTACATTACAAGGTAGATTACAGGCTACCAAACGCAGCCTTAGAAGCCTTGGTCATACTAGTCTCCTCAAGGTTAACTTTAGATATAACCTCCTTTGTAATCTTGTTTGACTCCTAGATCTAGGGTTAGTTCTATAATCATATGGAACTCTATGGTATGAAGGTACATTCTCCTTCGCTTTTGATTTGTATCTCAAAACTCTCTTGTCATTGAATGACTTATTTTCTTAAACCTAGGTTTTGCTTCTTAGGCCCTTGGACAATAATTGTCACTTTTTTAAGGGTCTTCTTTAATTTATCAAGTCTTGACCTTAAGACTTGATTTTCTATCCTTAAATCCTCATATTTAGATTTTCTATTATTTCTTTAGACACTTTTCTATAAAGGCATATATTTAACTTATTGTGATTTCTTGCCTAAACCATTATCTACCTTTCTAACCTTAGGTATGATAGTCTTAGCATGAAATGACTTGTAATCGTCTTTAGGATTTTCACTATTTCTAGCATATTTTTTATCACTATTTAGATAAGTACCATTAACTAATGGTACCTTAGTTTTACCCTTGGAGGCTCCCCCTTGACTTGAACTTCCTTCTATCTTTTTAGTTGGATTTTTTCCCTTTAGACATTGGTTTTGGTAAATGTCTATTTTTATTACAAGAAAAGCACACAATGTACTTCTTGCCTTTACGTACCACGGGGCCAACCTCCTTGGCTTCTCCTTGCCCTTGGGTGTCATTTTACTCTTCTTCTTAGTCAACTTTGGATACTTACTTTTATAGTGTCCATTCTCCCTACACTGAAAGCAAATAATATGATTTTTATTTTTATAAATTCAAGTTTTTATACCTTTTCTTGTAAGGGTGGCACAAGACTCTTCTTCATTTGACCTAAAAGTAGAAGATTCTTCTTGCTCCGGTGTTAATGATTATCACTCCCCCTCAATCCTTGAGGTGGATACCTCTTCAGTTTCCTCCTCGAATGTTGAACATCTTTCAACTTCTAAATTTTCTTCTTCTTGATTCAATGAGTTTCCCTCTTTGTGTTTGTTTTAATTTTGCATAGAGGTTGGATCTTCATGAAGTTTTGCCAACTTGCTCTATATTTCCTTAGCATCTTGCAACTCTCCAATTTTGCACAAGATGGTGCTCGACAATAGATTAACCAACAATTTGGTTATTTTCTCATTGACCTTGCATCTCTTGATTTGCTTCTCGCTCCATTTCTTCTTCTTGAGGAGATTTCCGTTTCCATCAATTGGAGTTTGAAATTCCTCCATTAGGGCAAACTATTGTTCTATCTCCATCATAAAGAAATTTTCAACCTTTAATTTCCAAAGGTAGAAAAACTCCTAATTCCATAGGGTGGAGATGCTCGGATATCGTATCTGAATCTATCTCTGAAATCCATTGGAAGTTGAGCTCCTTGATGATGAATCTTTGACCGTTGAAATTAGGGCTTCACTTTAAACCTTCTTCTTCCTCTAGTTCTCTTCTCTCTCGACGATTAGTCCAATGAAGAGTAACTTTGATCTGATACCACTTGTTAGGACACTCCAAGAGCTAGAGGGGGTGATTAGCTCTAATCGCTTCATTGATAATGATTTGTTATAGCGGAAAAACTCGTAGCAATGCTAACCCTTAGAGGTGGATTTACTTGATATCCACCTCCTTGAGGTGACTAATCCAAGAATTCACACAGTGCACACATTCCACTATGAAAATCACTTCTCGAAAATAATCCGGAGGTGGAAAAATCTCGTACAAGCTCACATATAAGAATACAATGAAAACAAGATGTAAATACACAATACAAATGAAAACCTTGCTTTCTTGATCTCTTGTTGCTTGTAGATGCTTCTTGTAGACTTAAAAATACAGCAACACTTCTCTCGAATCTTCCAAGAATTAGCGATGAAGAGTGGAGAAAAAAGAGTTATTGATTTGAATCCTCCAAATGTCTTCTATCCCGCAAATTAGGGTTCCTAATTTATTGATCTTACTCCCATTCGATTGTCACATCATATCCAAAAAATCCAGACGTCCAAACCTCGTAAGGACTCTTTTCTTCTTCTCTCAATCGATTATGAGGCTTCTTAATCGATCGCTAATTGATTCAGAAGTCCCCTATTTATTGTCGAACTTCTCCCAATCGATCATCTAATCGATTCACGTAGCTCAATCGATCACCTAATTGATTCAGAAGCCCACTGTTTATCACGAGCTTCTCCCAATCGATTTGGTACTTTCCCAATAGATTGGTCACAATAAAATTGTGCTTCACAAAAAAACTCTACTTTAATCAATTACCCAATCAGTTGAAGAGGGCTGAATCGATTAGCCAATTGATTCAGCACCTCTCTGTTCTTCGCAAAATTTGCCTCAATCAATTGGCTTCCAGCTGAATCAATTACCCAATCGATTAACTATGCCTCCTTGCAACAACATTCCCAATTGATCCACTGATTGATTGAACTTGGATCAATCAATTATCCAATCGATTGATCCAACCTTAACTCACTTAACTTAAACTTTGCCAACTTTCCATTGGACTTCTAATCACCAAATACAGTGCTCCTTGACTTATTTAGATTTCGTTTTGCCTAATTATAGTTATGACTTTTCTTTACCAACGTGTGGTCCTCCTTGACCCACTTGGACTTTACCTTGTCTAACTTGTAGTTAGGACTTGGCCTTGCCTAACATCCAGTTAGAACTTTACCCTTACCTAACTCTCGAGTTAGGACTTTGTCAATTAAGTATCCAGTCCTCCACGACCTACTTGACTTTCCTTTCTCGCATATCATCAAGTGACCTACTTGACTTCTTTAAGATATTTTCTAAATATATTGTCTAAACATTGAAACTCAAGTTCGAACTCATTCAAACTTAATTAAACTTATCAATCTTGACCTGAGGACGATTGCATCAATAATCTCCCAACCGCGCATGAGTCCTAATACATTATTATATTACAAAAAAAATGAGACAACTTAGCCAATGTAATTTTAAATCCAAATTTAAAAACATTATAAAAAATTGCAAAACTATTATCCTAACAAATGGACAAGCAAATTGACAAGCATAAGAACATTGATGTGGTTATCACTTTCTTTTCAAAACTACAAAATAAAAATCACACATTCTCTTTATATATATTTTTTTTTTGTTTTTGAAGTCTAACAAATTAAATGAACAAGCATAAGAACATTCCTTATTCTTCTCGCAAGCATTTATCCCAACAAATTGGGCGATTTGATGACAAACTAAACCATTTGATTCGATCACACCTCCCATCTCTACAATTTGGTGTGTTTTTTTTTCTTGATTCGATACCCTTTCAAAACATATAATAATTATATAAGTTATAAATAAATAAAGACAAGGATCATATGAGCCTCAACCTTTTTAAGTATCATTTATCTATAAGATTTGCTTTTCCGTGCCTCTTTTCCTCATCAATAACGTCGTAATAGAAGTTCGCTTACAATTGTCATAAAATTTAAATATATATATATAAATTAACCTATAAAAATTCAATTAAAAGAAAATAGAGAATTGATCCAAGGCACACTTACAATTAAGGAATTTTTAAAACACATACCTAGCTTTTAAATTTACTAAAGGGCATACTTATTTTTCATTTTACTCCTTCTATCAACCATTATAATATTATATTCAAAGAATAACATCATTATGACACTGAATTTAAAAAATCAGCGTCACTATGTTAATAATTTTTAAAAATCACATTATAGTGATATTGTATTTAAAAAATCAACAGTGTTGCTCATTTTAATGTTCTAGCATCACAGTGATATTATTCTTTGAATACAATCCTATAATGATTAATAGAAGGGGTAAAATAGAAAATTATAAGAAAGTTAGATGCACCTAGAAATTCCATAACTTTAATTACTTTGATCCATTACAGAGAAAATCTTTCCATTTCAACAATGGAACCTTCTTTCTTGGTCTATGATATTAAAGAGAAGTTGAGCATCTTAGACTAATTGGATCAAAAGCCTTCAAACAAGCACCAAAAAAACATATTCTTTTGAAAAGCATGTTGTTGCAAGTGGCCAAAGAATCCAACTGATGTTTTTATTTTGCTTTCGGTGCTTTGTGTTCGTTTTCCATCCATGTAGATGTCTTTAAACGAGGCGAGTCAAACTTGAGTTCGTTCAAACATTCAATGAGCTCAATCTTAACAAAATATAGAAAATATGTAGTGACAAAATTATTTAATAAGTAGATATATACATGAACAAGTTTGTATTTTTAGATTTTAGAAGTTTATGCACACTAGAAAATTTGTTTAAACTAAAAGAAATTATCATGAAATCTAATAAATTGGCATTAAAGACTTAGATGATGATATTTTTTGTTAAAACTATTAATAATAGTATTAATTGATACATCAATAAATATACTATCTAGTTAAAAGTTAAAACTGTCATTAATTATCTATATATGTACTAACTAATATAATAGTGAAAATATTTTATAATATTTATAAGTTAGTAATAACTAACTTAAACATATTTGGCTTATTATATAGTTTCCTAACACGTGATGAATTATTATAATTTGATAATTAAGGTCAAAAATATTTGTTTGAATTTATCAATTTTATTTATGTGCAATTGTGCAATATTTATCAATAGTACAAGATTTATCCACCTCCTTCAAAATATTGGTTCCCATTAGAATTAGAATTTTGATTTTGCTTTTTTCCCCCAATTGTTTTACCACTGCACCAAATAAGTGGAAATTAATTTTAAAAATGATCAATTCTATTAACTATCCAAATAAATTGAAAAGAAAAAACAGAAGTATAACATCAAGTCAAACACCCCTTGGTATCCTTGTAAATAATATCATCCAATGTTAAATTGATATTTTATTTGTGAAGGTAAATTTATGAACTTTTTCACCCATAAATAATTTGGTACTTCTCAAATGTTTAGTAAATTTTTATATTCTTGACCTTATTATTGTTCAAATTTTTGGATAAAAAATATTGACAAATTTATCAAACATAGACAAAAACTTAAAAGCTCATAAACCAAAGTCTACTATGAAATTTAGTTAGTCATAGGTACGTTGCTCCCGAGTATTGAGTATGATGTAATAGAAAGATGTTAAATTATCATTTAAATATTTATGATTCAATTACTAACTACGATATATTTATAAAAAAAAATCTCTAAATGAATCACATAATTATGTCCTACTGAACTTTTAACTATTCATTACAAGCACTTTTACAAATAATCTTTTTTTATAGAATAGAATCGAGGTTAAGTATTATCTTGTCATCATTTTAGTCCTACCATGTCTCTCACCTTTCTCCAATTTTTTTTTCTTTTTTTTTTAGAAAAAAAAAAAAACAAATAAAGTGATTCCTTCGCTTATACAAAGAGCCATTTGTGTTCCTCTCCTCTCACTTTTGTTGTTTGGTTCTCCTCCTCCCCTCAAGCTTCAGCTCAACCACAGATAACATGGCCAACGCCCTGCTCATCGCTTGCGTCGTCTCAGTTCTTTTGCACGCCGTCGGCGGAGCCACCGTCAGGCGCTTCAAATGGGAGGTGGGCTACATATACGCATCGCCGGACTGCGAAGAGAAGCTGGTGATGGCGATCAACGGGCAGTTCCCGGGCCCGACCATCCGCGCCAAGGCCGGCGACACGATTCATCTCCAGCTGAAGAATACTCTGCACACTGAAGGAGTCGTCATCCACTGGCACGGTATCCGACAGGTAAACAACCGTGTGCGAGCCATCCCATTAAAGCTAACGGCATGTTTACATCGAAGGTAGAAGAGAGGAGTTGTTATACTGAGAGAAAAAAAAAAAAAAAGAAACTCTAAACCACTTTGACAAGGACAAGAACTACAAGTAGTTATTTTCCACTACCACAAGTCATAGCAATAACAAGATCGACGTTTGGAAATTTCAGCTAAACCTTGTATGTTTCTGTTTTCAACAGCATGGAACACCTTGGGCTGATGGGACTGCCTCCATCTCCCAATGCGCCATCAATCCTGAGGAGAGTTTTCTCTACAGATTTAAAGTCGACAAGGTTAATTAGATTTTTCTTTTTCTTTTTCTTTTCTAATGAGTTGACAAAGTTAATTGTAGATGGTTGACTTTTGTTTTTTTGCTTGTTGGAGTTCGATGCAGGCCGGCACATATTTCTACCATGGGCATTACGGGATGCAGAGAGCTGCAGGGCTGTACGGGTCTCTCATAGTGGACGTGTCTGATGGGGAAGAGGAGCCGTTCCAGTACGATGGAGAGTTCAATCTGCTCCTCAGTGATTGGTACCATACAAGCATTTATGATCAGATGGTTGGACTCTCTTCCAGACCAATGAAATGGATCGGAGAACCCCAAGTAAGCGACGAGCTTAATTAGTCTCTGCAGATACAAAATTAAGAAGTTCCCAGCACACGGAATCGATCATCAGGCTTTCGTTCGTCACTGATTTCGCTTCTTGCTTGGGTGCAGAGTCTATTGATCAATGGCAGAGGGCAGACTAACTGTTCCCTGGCCGCATCTCTTGTCCCTGGATCCAGCGCATGCGAGTTAACAAGCAAAGACTGTGAACCCGTGGTGCTCAAAGTTCTTCCAAACAAAACATACAGGCTGCGGATTGCGAGCGCCACTTCACTGGCTTCGCTGAATCTGGCCATCGGAGTAAGTAATTAAACCATCGCCGACTAGTCATTTGAATTGCCATAATGAAACCACTGATTATTTTTCTCGTGTTCAGAATCACAGCATGACAGTGGTGGAAGCAGACGGCAACTACGTGGAACCATTCACCGTGGATGATATGGACATATATTCCGGTGAAAGTTACTCGGTGCTCGTCACTACAAACCAGAAAACATCATCAAACTACTGGATTTCCGTCGGAGTTAGGGGAAGAAAACCAAATACACAATCTGCTTTGGCTATCATAAACTACCCCCCGAATGCCCCATCAAAATTACCGGAATCTAGTCCCCCGGCCACCCCACTATGGAATGACTATGCCCGCAGCAAATCATTCACGTACAGGATTCTCGCCCGGCAGGGCGCACCGAAGCCCCCTCCCAACGCTGACAAGCGAATCGCCTTGCTCAACACCCAGAACAAAATGGATGGTTATACTAAGTGGGCTATCAACAATGTCTCTTTAGCACTTCCTGCCACCCCTTATTTAGGGTCCATGAGATATCATCTGAAGAATGCATTTGATACTAAAATACCGCCAGAGAGCTTCCCCTCAGATTATGATGTGATGAGACCAGCCAAAAATCAAAATACGACGCAAAGTACCAACGCATATGTTTTCCAATTCAACAGCACGATCGACGTAATCCTTCAAAATGCAAACGCCATAGCAGAGAATGTTAGTGAAATACATCCGTGGCATTTGCACGGGCACGACTTCTGGGTGCTAGGGTATGGGGATGGAAGATTCCAAGAGAAGGATGTTTCAACATTTAATCTGAAGAATCCTCCACTCAGAAACACAGTGGTGATCTTTCCTTACGGTTGGACGGCATTAAGGTTTATAGCAGACAACCCTGGAGTTTGGGCATTTCACTGCCATATAGAACCACACCTACATATGGGCATGGGTGTAGTATTTGCAGAAGGTGTTGAAAATGTCAGAAATGTCCCAACAGAAGCTATAACTTGTGGGATGACTGGAAAAATGTTAATCAACAATCACCTCCCATGATAATGGAACTATGGAAGAACCCATATAGGTAAATCATCTATTTCCCATCTACTTCTGTTAGGCTGATCGATCATGTTATTTCCTGTGTGAATGTATTTGGAACCGCATTACTAGTTTTGTCAAGATAATGAACTCATGTAGAATGTGTTATTGATACTCAATTACCTTAAATTATCTACTAGGCCACTTAAAGTGGACTAATCATCAGACGGTAAGTTACTCCTTCATCAGAAATTATTAGGTTTCCTTCATCAGGTATTTATTCCTTAAATTAACTACTTAGCCACTTGATTTGTTTTTAATTCTTGAGCTTCATGTAAACTCATGAAGTCTAACTGATGGTTGTATGTAAACTCTGAGAGAAGCATATAGTTGTCATCTTCTTAGGAAACATACCCATCGAGAAGGTCACTAAATGCCGTATTCCTTGGAAACCTCACTCAACTTGTTTGATTGTGTCCTACTAAATTCAAATTAATAATTCTTTGGGAAAGCAGCATTTTAAGACACCAAACTTTATATCATTTGGTATCCCAAATCAATCGCATTATCTTCATTATCAACATGATCGACATGTCCCAATTCCTACATAGATAAAGCAAGAGAGCAACCAAAGACTCCATTTATTGCAAGTTTGTTTATCATATAAGAGAAGTAGAGATGGTAAATGAACTAAGTGTTTGTAAATAAATTTGATGTTCGGTTTGGTAAAAGTTTATTTATGTTCATTCAGTATACACAAAATTAATTAAACAAGCAAGTTCGAACTACTCGTTAAACTAAACAAACAAGCTTGAATACCCTCCTCAAACTTTAGTAGGTGTATTCAGTTCGTTAATATTCGAACAACGTTTGTAATCAATATTTACGAACCATATGTAGGTGCAGCGGCGGCCGGCAAGAGGGGGGTGAATTGCCTGCAAATAAAAATTATACCCTCCTCAAACTTTCAACTCAAAAATAGCAACAATAAAATAAAACAATTAAGCAAAAAGAAATAGAGAAGACCCGGAATTAACTTGGTTACAACCAAGATGGTTGTTAATCCAAGGCGATGAAAAACGCAGTAAAAAAACTCCTTCTCTGAAGACGGAGAAGCCTTTTACACACTTAAAAAGCTCAACAGTTGCTAGGAAATCTAATACTGAGTTGAATGATTATTTCCTAGTTCCAGGGGCTTTTATATAGCTCCTGGAAGTCCTATCCCGAGGGTCCAAGGCGCCTCCAACTCGGTCAGCGGATAGAACTCTATCCGCAGCTCAACGGCAGTTTTGACCAGCTTGGAGGCGCCTCCAACCAGATTGAAGGCGCCTTCAAGCTGGAGGCGCCTCCAAGCCTGATGGAGGCGCCTCCAAGCTAGCTTGCAGCTTTTCCAGCTTGCTTGCTTCTTGCTTCGTCTTCCGAAGTCCCGTTTTTCTGGGTGATTCTGGCCAACCAAAATAGGGCTCACCCGAACCCAATTTCCGGCCTTCTCCTCGAGCAGGCTTCCGTCCGGCTTCTCGTCCCTCGAACGCCGCGCACGTTCTTCTCGTCCACCGGAGTACTCTTCCGCAGCTCTCTCGTCCTTCGGACGCACCGAACCCGTCGGCTCCCTTCCCGTGTCGTCCTTCTCGATAGCTGCGTCTTCCGCTCGACTTCCTGCGCTCCTAAGCTCCTGCACACTCAGACACAGGGATCAAACAAAGCAGAACCTAACCAACTTGGTTGATTACATCAAAACACCTACGGGGACTAACAATCTCCCCTTTTTTGATGTGCATCAACCCAAGTTTAAGTTAGGGTTAAAATAGACAGAAAAGTAATTTTAAAAGAAAATTATTAAACTAACATATTAAGCATCAGTTTGCAATAAATCAAATTGCAACTACTAAAGTAAGAGTTAACCAGAAAAAATATTTTTATTTTTTTAAAAAATCTCTCCCCCTAAACATGTACTTCTCTAAACTTGTACCTTTATCTCCCCCTTTGATCACAGCAAAAATGGGGTAACAGAAAAAAAAATTTAGCAAAGAAATTTTTAAGTTAGAAAAAATTTCTAATTTAAGATGAAAAAATGTCTAAGCAAAATATTTCTAAGTAAAATGATTTTTTTTTTGGAATAAAAAAATTCTAAGTAAAATTTTTAAGTGACAAAAAAATTCTAAGTAAAACTTTTAAGTGACAAAAAAATTCTAAGTAAAACTTTCAAGAGACATTTTTCTAAAAAAAATGAATTTCTAAGGAAATGTTTAAAAACTTTTTCAAAGCATTATTTAATTCTAATTTGGATGCTTTTATCAGAAAGTTAATTAAACATTTTTATTTCGATATTTCAGCTTTCAGATCGTGGTGAGGCACTAGGCCTTCTTGGTTATTGGAGCAACAACCACTTCCTTAGACAAAGCTTCCATAAAGAAACTCAAGGTTTAATTTTCTCACTGTAAGCTTTTAATTAAATGAATTAATTTAGCACTGATTTCGGAACCCAATAGAGGTTCCTTCCTACAGGGTTATTCAAAAATTTAGGGGGTACATAGTTATTGGGCACTCTTCTAAGTTGACCCTGATGATTTCTAAGGTACCAATTTAATTTTCCATAAATTCTAACTTTTGATTTTGAAAATTTATTTAAGCATGCATCAGTTTTTAAATTCTTAATTTCTAATTTTAGATTATCATTTTTTGATTTTAGATTATCGTACATCTCAAGTGGACATGCTTTTGCTTATTTCAATTTTAATTCAACATTTTCTTTTTCTAATTTGAATAGGTCTTTAGAAAGAGACTTAATAAAGCGAAAAGACTAAATCGGGGTTAGATTGCGTACTTGACTTACCTGACTCAGTGGCGCTCCCCCTTCATCGTCGCTTTCTGCTGATGATGTTCCTCCCCCTTCATCTATGCTCATCTCTGAGCTTGACTCTTCTTCTATCTGATGGTTAGCCATTAGCGCTAACCCCGAAAAGGGTTCGATGTCTGATTCGGAAGACGTCGAATCTGACCAAGTGGCCTTCAGGTTCTTGTGCTTGGAGGATTCTGGCTTCTTGTACTTGACTTTTTCTTTCTGCTTGCTCTTTAATTTCGGGCAATCATCCTTAATGTGCCCTTCTTCGTTACAGTTATAGCAACGAATCGTTCTCCTTTTTCGCTCATGCTTCTGCGATCTAAATTTGTTAGATTTAAAAAACTTATTAAATCGTCTTACCATTAATGCAGCCTCGTTTTCGTCGATCGAGGCTTCAGAGTCAGAACCGTTTGCTCTTACCTTCAAAACAATGTTCTGACTTGTCTTTTCTACTCCAATGGGCTCTGCAATTCGAGATTCGTGAAGTTCAAAAGTTGAAAATAGATTTTCTAGAGTACTTACCTCGAAGTCCTTAGAGATGTAGTACGCATCTATTAAGGACGCTCATTCTTGAGTTCTCGGGAAGGCGTTGAGCGCGTATCGGATCGAGTCCCGGTTCGTTACTTCTTCTCCAAGATTGGTTAGTTGCGTTATCAGCTCTTTGATCCTTACTTGGAGTTGCACAACCTTCTCGCCTTGGTTCATCCGGAGGTTCGTCAATTGGGTCAGGAGGATGTCGCGCCTCGTTAGCTTGGCTTCCGAGGTACCTTCGTGAAGCTCCAGGAATTTTTCCTAGAGGTCTTTCGCGGAGGAGTAGCTTCCGATTCGACTTACCTCTTATGGTGGCAGCACGCTCAGCAGGTGGAATTCTGTTTTTCCGTTGGCAACAAACTTGGCCTGCTCCTTCTTACTCCACTGATGCTCTTCTTTGTCTTTCGGAACTTCAAAACCATATTTCATAGTTAGTAAAATATCGAAGTTGGTTTTAAAGAATACCTCCATCCGGCGTTTCCACGTCGCGAAGTCTCCGTCGAACTTCGGGGGATGAATATTTGCTCCGACCATTATCTTGATCGTTGTGCTTCAGTCGGCGGTTAGTCTTTCTGAAGCGGTCTAGCTCTGATACCAATTGTAGGTGCAGCGGAACCCGACAAGAGGGGGGTGAATTGCCTGCAAATAAAAAGTATACCCACCTCAAACTTTCAACTCAAAAATAACAACAATAAAATAAAATAATTAAGCAAAAAGAAATAGAGAAGACCCGGAATTAACTTGGTTACAACCAAGACGGTTGTTAATCCAATGCGATGAAAAGCGTAGTAAGAAAACTCCTTCTCTAAAGGCAGAGAAGCCTTTTACACATTTAGAAAGCTCAACAGTTGCTAGGAAATCTAATACTGAGTTGAATGATTATTTCCTAGCTCCAGGGGCCTTTATATAGCTCCTGGAAGTTCTATCCCGAGGGTCCAAGGCGCCTCCAAAAAGGTTCAAGGCGCCTCCAACTCTTTCAGCGGATAGAACTCTATTCGCAGCTCAACGGCAGTTTTGACCAGCTTGGAGGCGCCTCCAACCAGATTGAAGGTGCCTTCAAGCTGGAGGCGCCTCCAAGCTGGCTTGCAGCTTTTCCAGCTTGCTTGCTTCTTTGCTTCGTCTTCCGAAGTCCCGTTCTTTTGGGTGATTCCGGCCAACCGAAATAGGGCTCACCCGAATCCAATTTCCGGCCTTCTTCTCGAGCAGGCTTTCGTCCGGCTTCTCGTCCCTCGAACGTCGTGCACGTTCTTCTCGTCCACCGGAGTACTCTTCCGCAGCTCTCTCGTCCTTCGGATGCACCGAGCCCGTCAGCTCCGTTCCCGTGTCGTCCTTCTCGCTAGCTGCATCTTCCGCTCGACTTCCTGCGCTCCTGCACACTCAGACACAGGGATCAAACAAAGCAGGACCTAACCAACTTGGTTGATCACATCAAAACACCTACGGGGACCAACACCATATTCATTAGTAAAAATTTTATCAATACATTAAATAAATAATAAAATAAAATAAACAAATGAGTTTGAATTATCAAACTCAATAATCAATCAAACAAACATGAATTGAGAGTTTGATAGCATTTAAACGAACCACGCTCAAACCAAGCTTAAATTGAGAGCTCGATAGCATCTAAACGAATTAAGCTCAAGTCAAACTTCAAACAAGCTCAACTTCATAAAAAATAAGTCAAGTCAAACTTGAACAACCATTTCAAAAGTTTGATTCATTTTAAGCTCGGCTCAATTACCTTATTAAACAAATTTGAATACCCCAAATCTCAGCTCGGCTCAGTTCATTTACAGTCCTAAAAAGAAGTGTTTCAAACATATAAAACCTTTTCCATCTCTAGTTTTTTCTGGGCAACTTTAGCGGGCATCATTTTAGTAGCAGCAGTTTCTAGCGAATACTACTCCGTCTGATATAATTTAGAACTTCAGCTTTAGCATACTAACTGATCCTGTCCAAATACTGAACCAACGGACGCTGGGCACGGGGCGCTCTCCGGCTGTCGACGTGGACCTTCGACTGGTAACACAGCTCCGGCGAACCTGCACAGAAGTCGGGCCGGGAAGGGATTCCCTGCGGCGACCCTCCGACGCTCAAGTCAGGCGAAGCTCAAGAGAGAAAAAGTGGCTCCAGAACTCGTAAAAAACGTACCTCCGGCGAAGAATAAGGGCCTTTATATAGGGCAGCGAAGAAGTGAGTGTACACCTTCCGAGGTGCACACGTGTCCATAGCCCATACTCCAGTAAGGACTTGTCTGTGAGCTTCCCTAACTCATACTGCTACAATCTTAGCATGTCCTCGATGGGACAGCAGAATCCCCTGTCACAAGATTTGGAGTATGACCCCCACGTGAAACATACCTGCTGTCAGAAAAAGACGTTCCTTGTCCTTTTCCCCTTTACTCCAAATCTGGTTTCCGGGCGGACAGCTCCCTCAACATCCGGCCGGACATATGCGATGGTTTACTTGGGGAGATCCTCCATCACGTGCTTTATGGGGACTATTAGCAGTGTTACCTTATGGCTTTGCCCGCGAGGTCCGCCGCCCACGACCTTTTCCATCGAGGCCGGAACCACGATTTCGACAGGCGCCTTTAACCATCAGCCGATATCGTCCGTCCGCGCCGATCGGACCCATCCCTCTCGGGCTCGATTCCATCGGCCGGACGTCCGGCCGGACCGCCTCTCCTACTGCTCACGGACCCGCCTCTCCGAAGGACGATCGCCATCGTGGCTTCCACATGACGTTGACTTCACATGGGCCCCGCCTTACTACCGGATCACTTGCCTCCCTTCAAGTCTAGTCGAAGGAGGCGGATAGTCCGACTGATTGGACTAAGAATCCGGTCGAGCGGTTCCTCCGTGCTTGTATCATCCGCTCGGCCGACCATAGAGGCAGCCTTAAGCGAATCAACAATGCTCTTCACCGGATCTCCTCGTATTCTGCGCCAATCTTCGACATTAAGGTTGAGCATGCTTTCATTAAATGCTCCGAATGATTGAATGCCACGTGGAGCACTGCCATCGGTGTACGGCGGCGGTGGCGTGGTGTTTTGATGTGATCGAAGCGATTCGAAATGGACGGCTCGATGCATGCTTTGATTCCCGTGACCTGGATCCCACGGTGGAGGCCGCCCGGCCCTCACCCTATAAATTCTTCATTTTTCCTTCTCTTCCTCATTTGCCTCCGCGATTCCAACCATTGCCCCCTGCGCTTTGGAGCTCCGGCGATCCTATTTCTGCTCTCCGGCGCCTCTTTCGCGATCCCTTTCCCCGCAGTAAGGTTTTATAGCTTTCCTTCCTCCTTTCCGGTGTTTCCTCCGCATTTCTTCCTCAGTTTCGATCCTTGAAACCTCCTTTCGTTTGCTGTTGTTCTTTTCCTGCCTTTTTGCCTTTTAATTCCTTCCGATCGGCCCATGGCTAGTTCTTCCAATCCCGCAGATCAGTCGCTCGGCCCATGGTACACCACCATGCAATCTCGATTCGAACAGCGGGACTTCGATATTTTGACAGACAATTTTGAAATCCCAGAGGATTTCGAAATTCGTTTAGCTGGTCTTTCCGCTCGGCCTCACAGGCCGCCGCGCGGAGCTTTCTGTGTCTTCCGAGACCAATTTACCGTCGGTCTTCGTTTTCTTGTGCACCCCTTCATTATAGATGTTTGTAATTTTTTCGGGGTGCCGCTCGGCAGTTTAGTACCCAATACCTTCCGTCTCCTCTGCGGTGTTGTCGTTTTGTTTAAGATTCACAACATCCCCCTCCGACCGGAGGTCTTTTTTTATTTTTATTACCCCAAGCAAGCCGAGCCGGGCACCTTCATGTTCCAAGCTCGGCCCGGCTTGGTCTTTTTCAACAAACTCCCTACTTCCAATAAACATTGGAAGGATTATTTTTTCTACATCCGTATGCCCAATCAGGCAAGCTTCCCGACCCAGTGGCAAGTCAGTCTGCCCCCCACTCCCGAGTTGAAGAAGTTCAAGACCCGACCGGACTACCTCCACGCTGCAAATATACTGGCCGGTCTGCGACTTGACATCAACAAACTTCTCCACAAGGGAGTGATGTACATCTTCGGGCTGAGTCCTATACGGACCCCTCTTCCGACCGGCTTCGGTAAGAACTTTGGTTGGGCATTTGCTTTGATTGCTAACTGATTTCTTTTCCTTTCTTTGCAGCGGACATCGTTATGGATTCGGTCATGGCCGGTGTTTTGAAGAGGAAGGCGGCCGCTCTGGAAGCCGCGGCGGCCAAAGAAATGGAAGCTTTGGGCATCCAGCCGGTTGGATCCCACGAAGGAGAGAGCGGGACTCAAGCTGAGTCGACCGCTCCTGCTTCTCAGCAAAACGTGGCCAGCGGAGCCACTCCTTCTGGAGAACCAACTGCCCCTGAGGAAGGTTCCGCTCGGGAGGAGGAGCAGCCCTTACAAAAGAGGCGTCGAGTGGAGACTCCACTGCGATCGGCAACCTCCGCGGTCCAACCATCCGAGCGGGTCACTGCAACTGCTCGGGGCAAGGCGCCAGAGACCGAAACCATCTCGTCCGACCGGACTCCTTCGGATTGGGACGAGCCAGCCGCTCCAGTGGAGGCTGTTCCAATCAGCACCCTTCCGCCCGTTCGCCAACCAGTCCAACGCTCTACCATTCATTCGCAGTTTTCTGCGCCGGCTTCTGATCCCCTCCCGACAGCCGGTCGGACGACCCCCGGTCATGGCCGCACGATTCGGGTCACTCTTCATCTTCCGACTGAAGAGCTGATTCCAGAGGCCGACCGTCCATCTGCGCCCGAGCACACCATCACCTTGAAAGGGCCCCTAGCTGAGATGTGGGCCGATGCTCGGGCCCGCACTGCGCTGATACCCCTCGGAAATTTGGCTAACAGCCATATGCAGCAGGCCACAGGGGTAAGTTTGTAATCTACAAACTTTGGTGTTCATTTTTTCCGATCGGCCTCTAATAGCTATAATTTTCTTTTGCCAGAGATGGGTGGAGGAAATTGCGGTTTCCAACCGCTTGGCCTTGGTGGATGAAGAGCTACGGCAACTGAAGGCCGCAGTTGGTCCGTCCGGCCTTCAGGGCCCTTCCTATTCCGAGCTGCAAAAGGAGCTGAAGAAAGCTCAAACTCTGCTGGCGTCCGAGCAGAAGAAGACAGCCGACCAGGCCCACGCCTTGGCCGAGTCCGAGCAACAAGTCAAGTCGCTTGACACAAAAATAACCCTGGCCACCACTCAGAAGAATACAGCTATCTCCGATCTGGAGAAGAAGAACGTTGAGGCTCGGGGCCTGGAGCTGAAGATAAAAGAGTTGACGGAGCAGCTCGATAGGGAGAAGGCGGGACGCTCGGCCGACGCGGAAAAGCTTAAGAATCTGAACGAGGCCCTCACAGGCTCTCAGGCGGCTTTCAAAAAATATCAAGATGCCGAGCCGAGCCGAGTCGCCGCTCTGCGACAGAGCTACATCCGATCGCCCGAATTCTCGGAGAAAATTTGCGAGCGGATGTACTCAGCCTTCGACTTGGCCATGACTGCCACTATGACCTATCTGAAGTCGAAGGGCCTTCTTCTGGAGTCCACCAATATTCCGGCCGGCGATCAGGTGGCGCTCCTATATAACATCCCCAAGACCCTCTACGATTATATCGAGTAATTCTTGTAATTTGGCCACTCGGCTAAATATGATCCCTTTTGTACTTAGGCCGCTCGGCCTGAGATTTTATTTTTAATGCAATGCTTTCCTTTCGCGCACTCTATCTTTTTGCACTTTGTCCTTTTGCTAATTAATATGTGTGTTGCCCGCTCGCCTATTATCACCCCTCTGGCATTCGAAAGGCATTCTTGCGAAGTACTTGGCCATGCCCTTCCGCTCGGGCAAATATTCCGGACGCGTAACATTCCGCTTTGCTAGCAAGGATCGCTCGCTATAAGCCGACCAGTACCTTTGGGCATTGAGCCGAGCGGAACGTAGAGTCGGTCGAACAATATTGGCGGCGAACTTCTCGGACACTTGCAGTCGAAGCTCGACGGTCTTGCGCTCGGACGTTTATAGACGCCGGCTCGTCTCTCGATATTTAACGTCGGAGCTCGACGGTCTTGCGCTCGGACGTTTATAGACGCCGGCTCGTCTCTCGATATTTAACGTCGGAGCTCGACGGTCTTCCGCTCGGACGTTTATAGACGCCGGCTCGTCTCTCGATATTTAACGTCGGAGCTCGACGGTCTTGCGCTCGGACGTTTATAGACGCCGGCTCGTCTCTCGATATTTAACGTCGGAGCTCGACGGTCTTGCGCTCGGACGTTTATAGACGCCGGCTCGTCTCTCGATATTTAACGTCGGAGCTCGACGGTCTTCCGCTCGGACGTTTATAGACGCCGGCTCGTCTCTCGATATTTAACGTCGGAGCTCGACGGTCTTGCGCTCGGACGTTTATAGACGCCGGCTCGTCTCTCGATATTTAACGTCGGAGCTCGACGGTCTTCCAGGTTAATTTTTACGCTGCCGATCGGAGAATCCATTGGCCATCCTTTGCATTAATTTTGCTTCCTGCATTACAAGGACATGGGCGACTAACATATACAAAAATGATTTACATTCGTGCACCTTTCACCCCGCTCGATAAGGCTGGAGATGATTCGCACTCCACGGTCGATCCAGCTGCCGCCCGTCTTCATCCTCCAAATAGTATGCGCCCGATCGGAGCTTTTCAATAACCTTGAAGGGGCCTGCCCACGGTGCCTCCAGTTTGCCGACGTCGCCGACCGGCTTGACCTTCTTCCAGACAAGATCACCGACCTGGAATGATTTGGGGATTACACGGCGGTTGTAATTTTGCTTCATCCTCTGCCGGTACGCCATCAACCGAACGGACGCCTTGGCTCGCTCCTCGTCGACCAAATCCAGCTCCATGTTCCTCCGTTCGGCGTTGTCATCATCATAGCTCTGGATTCGGACGGACTCGACGCCGACTTCAACCGGAATAACCGCCTCGCCGCCATACACCAAAATGGAACGGTGTGACGCTCGTCCCTTCCTTCGGAGTCGTTCGGATGGCCCATAAGACTCCCGGCACTTCATCCGGCCAATTTCCTCCCAAATGGTCGAGCCGAGCGCGCAGAATACGAAGAATTTCCCGATTGGCTACTTCGGCTTGACCGTTGCTTTGGGGATAAGCCACAGACGACGCCAAATTGATCCTGTCCGAATGCTGAACCAACGGACGCTGGGCACGGGGCGCTCTCCGGCCGCTCGGCTGTGGCTTTCTGTTTTTGCTCCACAAGCTTGGCGGCCCTTATCTCGATCAGAGCGTCTAGTTCCTCCGTCGAGAGCGTCACCGTGTGTTGTCGTCCAGCCTCGTCCATTGTTCCCGTTCGGATGCAGGAGCGTTCCCACAGACGGCGCCAAATTGATCCTGTCCGAATGCTGAACCAACGGACGCTGGGCACGGGGCGCTCTCCGGCTGTCGACGTGGACCTTCGACTGGTAACACAGCTCCGGCGAACCTGCACAGAAGTCGGGCCAGGAAGGGGTTCCCGGCGGCGACCCTCCGATGCTCAAGTCAGGCGAAGCTCAAGAGAGAAAAAGTGGCTCCAGAACTCATAAAAAACGTACCTTCGGTGAAGAATAAGAGCCTTTATATAGGGCAGCGAAGAAGTGAGTGTACACCTTCCGAGGTGCACATGTGTCCATAGCCCATACTCCAGTAAGGACTTGTCAGTGAGCTTCCCTAACCCATACTGCTACAATCTTAGCATGTCCTCGATGGGACAGTAGAATCCCCTGTCACAAGATTTGGAGTATGACCCCCACGTGAAACATACCTGCTGTCAAAAAAAGACGTTCCTTGTCATTTTCCCCTTTACTCCAAATCTGGCTTCCGGGCGGACAGCTCCCTCAACATCCGGCTGGACATATGCGATGGTTTACTTGGGGAGATCCTCCATCACGTGTTTTATGGGGACTATTAGCAGTGTTACCTTATGGCTTTGGCCGAGCGTGAGGTCCGCTCGGCCCACGACCTTTTTCACTGAGCGCCGGAACCCTGATTTCGACAGGGCGCCTTTAACCATCAGCCGTATATCGTCCGGTCGGCAAGCCGATCGGACCCATCCCTCTCCGGGCGTTCGATTCCATCGGCCGGCCGGACGTCCGGTCGGACCCTGCCCTCTCCGGCCGTCCGGTCGGACCCGGCCCTCTCCGGATGGAAGACTGCCACTGTGGCTTTCACGTGGCGTTGACTTCACAGGGCGGGACCCCCTGCTCTTACTACCGGATCACTAACAAACTCCAAAATGGTTGAGAATGAAAGGAAAGATTAGAAAAAGGTCCAGAGCACTTGTGTTTACTTGGACAAAAAAAAGAGAAGAGAAAAAGAAATGACCTGCTTACTTAAGAAGAAACAGAGAAAAGAAAGAAACTTAATTTTAATCTTATATTTTGTCTAATTTTATTTATGCCGATATACACAAAAATGAGATTTACACATCACGTAAACATAAATCAGGGAATACATAGATTTTTTTGCCCCCTTCAATTTCTCCCTTAACAACTAAACTCAGCACCAGCAATAAGCAAAATTTAGTTGCCTCCACCTATGACCTTGCTGCAAGTAATGCTTTTGAAAATCTTTCCTTAGGAAAAAGGTTGCGAGTGTATTTGAAAGCAACTAAATAAAGAGATAAAAAAACAAGACGCAGTACGGAAGAAAAAAGATTAATAAATTAAAATTCAGGAATTGAAAACAAATGAACAATAACCAGAAAGCACGTGAAAATCTCCAACTTCATCCAATTTTATATATATATATATATATATATATATATATATATATATATATATAATAATAATAATAATAATAATAATAATAACAACAACTAAATTTTATTTCACTATATAAGAGATGTTATATGTATCATTTTACGTCATTAAATTCTATCTTATATTATATCATCATCTTTACTTAAATAAATTTTATCTTATTTTATTATTGCTAATCAATTTTGTTGGTCTTCCTCTTTCTCGTTTGATATGTATTTATCATAATTTCACATCGCTTAACTGTAGCATTTATTAGTTGTCTAAGTACATATATGTACTATTTTAAACTTATCTCTCGGAATTTTCTTTCAATAGATACAACTCCAACTTTCTCTATAATATTCTTATTTCTTATTCTGTCCAACCTCGTATGTCTACACATCCACTTAACATTCTCATTTCTACAACTCTCATCTTCGGCTAAAATAAAGAAGATATGTACTTCAAAAATATTAAATATCATATTGATATCGAAAAATTCAGTATGATATAATACTGTATTGAAATATCGATATTTACGTCAATATGATATATATAACATATCAAAAATTTTAATATTTTCCTCACTCTAAGCAGACAATCGCAATGGGAAAGTGATTTTTTAGTGGCTTAATGGACAGAATGAATACTACGAATAGAATGCATTTGTTTAAACCTAACGCCATCAAGTTGTTTCTCAAAGTTTAAAAATTCTCATTTTACTCCAATTGCTCACTTTGTTTAGTAATTTAATAAAACTGGAAACATGACAGTTTAAACTCTGATAAAATGGAATCACAACATCATCCGTCAGATAACTTAATTGTGTTGGTAACTGAAACTGAAAGGCAAAACAATAAGAGAATAAACCTGAAGGCTATATTGAAAATTTTCCTCTTTAAAATTATTGTACTATTTCAGTGCCGTCTATTTTTTCCGTTTTACACACTGTTCCTATAAATTGTTTCAATATAACAGACAAATTAATTTTATTATCACCATGATATTACGTTGCTAAGTTGAACAAAGCGAGCAAACCATAAATAGAGGTTTAGATCTTTGAACTGAACGTTGAATGAGCCCAAACCATAAATAGAGGTTTAGATCTTTGAACTGAACGTTGAATGAGCCGATCTCCGGAGAAACGTTGTTTTATCCCATTGAATCACTTAAAATCAGAAGCAACTGGAAACACTGTTATTTCAATTTTTTTATTAATCAAATTAACTGATAGAGTCAGTCCAATATTAGAAACACTGGTACCAAATAGCAATGCACACGATCAATAAGAAAGTTAGTAGCTACTAAAAATCGAAATGGAGAACGGAAACCAAATTCTGCAACAATGTGTGCATGGTCACCTAAAACAAATGAAGCATGTGATGAGTATAGAAAACGTGTATTAAAAATTGCTACAAGAGTGTTCAGTCAATTTAATATTAGATGGATTATGACGGAACAAAAATGCAAAGAGATGTGTGGAATACAAGCAAAGTCCTAGATCTGCAACACACTATATTTGCCTTGACGCTACTCGTAGCATGATTCTGTTGCCTTAACAAGTCTGATTCCCAAATCCCAACTGCTGACAAACATGCATCTGAACTACTGTTTTGGACGCCCTGATCAGTCAATTTTCACAGATGAATATATCTTGCGGACAAACCAAAAGCAGGCATAGAAACCCATGGTGCCAGTCAATACGAAAAAAGCATAAGATGCAATCAGCATGTAACCAAAGTAGAGGATTCCTGAAACAAATTTGGTTATCTCCAATTTTGTGACGAAATAGAATGCAGAATATGCAAATAGGTAGACGGCAGAAGATCCAGCAGTCAAATAAGCTCTCCACCACCAGTGATAGTCTTCACTGCAGAGTTGGAAGTAGCAAAGAACAATCGTAATTTCCGCACAGGTTATGATAAGAATGAGGAAGACCAGAAAGAGGAAGCCAAAGATATAGTAGAACTGGTTAAGCCATATCGAAGTCAGGATGAAGAAGAGCTCAATGAAAACTGCACCAAATGGTAGAATGCCACCGATTAGTATAGAGAACGCAGGCTGCAAATACCAAGCTTGCTCAGGTATCTGCCTGGGAATCTTGTTTGTCTTAACCGGGTCCTCAAGAGCTGGTCTCTTGTAACCTATGTAGCTACCGACAAAAACTAGAGGAACAGATATACCAAACCATAGAAACACCAAGGCAAACATGGTTCCAAAGGGAACTGCACCAGATGACTTCTCCCCCCATATAAGAGCATTCAGTACAAAGAAAATAGCGAATACAATACCAGGAAACATGGAAGCAGTTTTCAAGGTGATCCTCTTCCATTCTGAGCCTTTGAACATTTTATAAAGACGTGCCGAGGCATATCCAGCAAATATTCCCATGAAAACCCACAGTAGAACCATTGCAGTCATAAGGCCGCCACGATTGGAAGGAGAAAGGAAACCTAATAGTGCGAAAATCATAGTCACCAAGGTCATTCCAAAGAACTGAACCCCTGTTCCCACATACACACAAAGAAGCCCAGAGTTGAGTGGTGGCCTGAAGACATCCCCATGAACTAATTTCCATCCTGTTTCTTCCTGGGCCTCATCCTGTGACTCTAGTTGGTTGTAGTTAGCTATATCTCTGTAGAGAGTCCTCAACATAATCATAGCCACCATGCCGGATAAAAACAGAACTATCATTAAAGAGTTGATGATTGAAAACCAGTGAATTTGATCATCATTCATGAGAAGGTAAGTGTCCCAACGTGATGCCCATTTGATATCACTTGACTGCGATACACATATATACAGATGTAAGAGAAATAATTGAGCAATGGGACAGTAATATACAAGGCTTATTATGGAAGAAAAATATCCAACAAGGTGAGCTCCAGATAGATGATACACACCTGGAAGGTAACATCATATGAAAAAACAACATGTGCATCCTCAGCTACTTCTTGAGGCACATTGCTACCAGGGGATATTTTACTATCTGAGGTGCATGATGAAACTTTAGGGTTCTTGTCATCCCAATCAGTGTAATCATGCTTCACACTATTGGTAATAGCAAGAAAGAAAGAGAAGCAAGTTATGATATATTTAATGTGATACAAAATATAGCATAAGATAACCACATATATAACCAAAACTTCAAATAAATTGGATTGCTGGAGCCAACTTGATGGCCTTTAACTGGTATAGGATCTTGGAAGCCTCAACCAGCCAAATACTTTCAATGAATCATGTGAAAGAATAACCAACTAATAGATATGTAAGCCATAATCATCAAGCCAAGTTATTGTTGTGGCGTTTGTTAATGTGAATCTTGAAATTATGTTTTTATTGTATGGATGTTTTTGGTTTAGTTGGTACCCAAGAAATTGTCGGGCAAACATTTTGAGTTCTAGGCCATGACAATGGTCCTACCCCACTTGGGGCATGCCACCCATGACCGATAGATGGAATCGGACGATGAATTATGGAATTAGAATCTTCTTGCCTTGATCAATTTGTGATTGTACCAATTGGGATAGTCTATCTTGGTTGGTGCTACAAAAATGTGTTAGCACAAGAGACACTATGGCATTTGCCAACATCAAAAGTATATCAGCATTGATTAGCGAACAAAACAATGTTTTAATGGTATTGACCAACACCAATGGAAACTTGAAAATTATTTGCTCAAGAATAACTGATGCTATTACAGTCCTCACAGTCACACAAATAACTTTGAGATGAGTTTCTTGCAAATTCAACTTGATACGTATAATCTTTAATCAAACACATCATTTTGATATTGTAAGATCATTCCAATATGCTCCCCTAAGACTCCTATAACAAAAAATATAAATATTTCTAACATTTGTTAAACTTGATCGCTTTTGTTTTATGTTTAGCCTGGACTCAAAGAAGGATTCATCCAGGAAGAGAAAAAGTTACTTAATGGATTAAAAAGGTGCATAGAGGCATAGTGGCCTATTCGTGTTATACAGTGGTTAAACAGTCTTAGTAATCCTGATGCAGCAAGATGATGGCAGATTGCTATTATTATACATCATTGGATAAAAAATGATCCGATAAGCAATCAAAAATAGTTGGCTTCTAGACTAGCAAATTTCCCAAAGCGTGTGATAAAAAAATCACTAAGAAAGATTGCTACTGAAGCTAAAGAAGGTGACAATTAACACAACTTTTTCTCTTGCATACAAACACAAACAAATTGGAACCTTTTCTTCTTTATTATCTTTCATATTGTCATAGAACAGGCATTGAAACAGAAGAAAACACAGCCTGGCCATTCTATAAACTACTGTCTGTAGCACAGATATACAATGAAATAAGATCATGTTGCATCACTAGCAGATCTGATGCCAACACAGTGATATGTCTTTGCTAACAATCAGATATCGATAAAATAAAAGCTCCTTAAATGACAGTACCTGCTCGGAGTCGCTTCGAACCCAACAATTCTAGCATCATCAGATTCTGCGTCTTTATGGTACATGACTCTGAAACTAAGGTGGTTACTGAGGTAATATTTATTGTCCCTCCCCTAAAACAGAAATTGCATATTACTACATAATAAAGAACTTCCAAATGTTTACACCTTCATTAAGCAACTTACTTTATATCCAACACGAAAACCATTTTCATAACTATGAATTTGACTTCCATCTCTCCTCTGCCTAGGAACTGCAAGGGGTAGGTTGTCCAGAATCCTGTAATGTGTAAAACATAGGCCAAGAATATTAATCATATAGATGTTGGAAAAAACAAATATAAATATATTAATCCTATAAGATGTGAAAAGAAAATGATGTTTGTAATTGTAATACTAAAACTATTGATGGTCAAGAATCCGATGAAATCTACAATGTTGGCCAAGATAATTAAAAAACTTAATATTATATAGCACGTGGGAAAAAACACTTGATGTTTGCAACAAAAAAAATCAGTGTACAAATGCTACATAATTAGTGGCAGAGTGGAATAAACTGAAAGCAGGTTATCCTTGCAACACAAACATATTAACAACTTACATGTTGACACTGTAATCATCATCAATCTTCTCCTTGAAGTTCTTAGCAATTTCCGAACTAAAGTTTACTCGACAAACCACCTTGCAACCCTCATCGACTCTCATTTTAAACTGTGATTTAAAAAGAAAAAGACAGGTTAAGCAGGTTTTAATCAGGTAAAGAGTCAAATGTCAAGTTACAAAACCTTATTGACCCAGACAGACAAGAAACTGATACTCACTGTATAAACAGAATTTTCTATTCGATCACCTCGAAGGACCTCCCCCAAATTTTCAGCGCTGTTAATTATATTTGAAGGCTTACAGTAATCCAAGAAATAATAATCATATGGAAGTTGTGTCTTAGTGGAGGAAAGTTTGTTCACTTTAACTTGTAAGTCGGCACCCTGAGAAAAAAGAATTGCCAAAAGTAAATTAAAAAAAAAAAATCAGGTAATAATATTATTCTGGAATTACTAAGGTGAGAAGCACAAACAAATATTAAAATAAAGCATACAAAAGAAAAGAAAAAAAATAAACAAAAGTTGAACTCTTAGATCCATGAATAACAATAATAACATGGTGTAATCATAAATTGTCAAGTTAGCAACAACAGTTGAACTCCAACTATTTTCAACTAGCAGTTATTAGATATCTGGAATTCTGGATTAATAAATATCCAAGAGATCACCCATCTGAAAAGGTTTTTCCTCTTTAATAAGATATAACAATACAAACACTAAGGCTAGATTTGGTTTGTGAATTTTTATTCTTTCCTTTTCCAATGAAAAATATAATCTTTAAAATGAAAAGAAAAGGTAAAAGAGCAAGTGTGTCGCAACCTTTTCTAATAGAAAATTACATTTTGCACAAGGGAAAACTGACCATTCCGCAAATAAGATAAATATTTAATGTTGAAATGATTTTTCATAAAATAATAATAACTCTTTCCTATACAAAAAAATAGCCTAATTTTTGCACATAACTTTAGAATGGCATCAACAGATTTAGCTTTTGCCACTAAACAATAGTTATCGAGTGCTTCATTAAATTTCATATATGCACACTCAAATCCAAAAAAAAAGAAGCCAAACACAAAAGTCTGAGAATAAAATGTAGACTAATTCTGACTGCCTGCACACTTCTTCAAAATGAGAGGACTGAAGGTCTAATTTCAGAGTCAGATCCTATAAACATTCTACTAAAGAGAAGAAACAGTGATATGTTCACATTATTCATATAAATTTGGACTTCAGGGATTATATATTAACTGCCCCCTTATTATAAGTAAGAAGACAATCAACTAATAACTGTCACCAACTCAATGCCTACTTAGACTGCAGATTAGATTTCAATCTAATCTAATTCTTATGAAAATAGAGAGAAACCAATAAAAGGGCAGTGAATACAAAAGTTGAATCCATGACAAACTGTACATATACAAAGTTGCTAAATAATATTGTAAAATTATTATGAACTTCAAATATTATGGCATTTGCTGAATCTGATCCAACTATAAGTTCATCTGAAAAGTATAGGAAACACGAACTTATAAAACTTTATTCTATCAGCACATCACGAAGCTAGTACCAGTGGTCTCTGTTAAAAGTGAAAATAACGAACACTACTGAACGCAACTCAGTACCAACGATAAACCATGCACACTCGAGTAATAAAGAATAAAAACAAACCAACGACGACTTGTGTTAACAAGCAACAACCAAGACTGACTGGATTTCTAAATTTAGATTAAAACTAAATAGCGCTCACTCAGATAGCAACTGGAGGAGAGGACTATAATCAGATCCTACATGGAGTCATCAACAATGGCATCGAGAGAAGACTTCTACCAGCGGCATCGAGAATATCAAAGTCTGAGAGCTCAGATCCAACGAAATAAGAAGCGCAAACACAAAACAAATCCGGATCCCGTTAAGTCGGACAAAAAAATCCAGATCCCCATGATCGACGAGTCGATCAAATAACAAAGCGTATCACCTTGTGGAAATCTCGTGGAGTGACGCCGGGGAGGTAGAAGGCGCGGCAAGAGGGCAATAGGAGCAGGAATGCTAGGAGGAGAGACGCTAGGAACTCGCCTCTCACCTTCTCCATTGCAAGAGACGGGGCGAAGAGCTGCAGAAGAGATCGAGATCGAGTGGCGCTCCCGGAGAAGACGACTTTATTGAAGAGAAAGGGAAGCCACCGACTCGATAGGGAACGGGGAAGAAGAAAAAAGTCCGAATGGAGACGAGGGCAAAACAGGAAATGTAATTTAATCTCGCTGGCCCCGATGGAATCTGACTCCAAGCGAAGCGGAGGCGTCGATTCACCCATACGAACACGCTGGAATATGAGATGTGAGGCCCAATTGGAAGGTTGGGGGAGGGCACCATGGGTAGGAAAACTGGTGTTGGAATTATTTGCGTGGGATGGCTGGTCGATTTTGGTTTGGGTGAAGAAAAATCTGGTAGGCTCGGACAACTTGGGCCAAGACGATTAGCCGATGAAATAAATCAAAAATTTTTTTTAACTAATTAATCGATTTTTTAAACAAATTAATAAATCGTTTTATATATTAATTTTTGATAAGAATTTATTAATTTTTACAATAATAATAATATATTTCTACTATTTTCAACCATATATTTTTAAAAATTCAACATCACATCTGCACGGCAACGGTGTTGAACTTTTTAAATATGGCCGGACCAACCATGCCATTGGATTAATTTACATGTCTCGATTAATTTATTTGTTAAACTTTTTTTTATTAAAACTATTGAATGGATTCACAAACTACCTTGCTATTATATTTTTCCTTCAAAAATAACCTTTTTCAAATAAGACGGTAAGCAGGGTCGGAGGAGAACGGCACTGGGAATCTTCGATGTTGACCCTCCGATCAAGTCAGTTATTGATTTGAGAGAAAAACATAGTGGAAGCAACGGTAACAAAGAGCGTGTATAAATATGAAGTTTGCCACCGTGTATAAATATGAAGTATGATATGTCTCTATTTTTATATGGAGACCCCTTATATAGTATCATTGTTGCGTTATGCACACATCTCAAAGTATTAGTACGTTTTGTAAAATTTTTGTAAGAAAGGACAAATCATAAAGTACGTTTGATATATTTCCTTAAATGAGTATGTAAATTTTTATAATTTGAAAGGTTAGAAGTTTCTAAAGCATGATTTATCTACGGGATATTCTCTATTTTTTATTATACAAACTTTTAAAAAAGTATGATATGACAATTATATGGATCTCCTATTGTATGCCGACCGACCGTCACTTGATCGGGAGATCATCAACTCAGTTTTACAAACTATAATCAATAACTCATTCTTAACTTAATCCTTCGTTTTACTAAGGAGGTGTAATATGTTCAATTGATCTTTAGATTTGATCGGATAGAGTCGTTAGCCAGATATTATTAGTATTTAGTTTTAAATTTTATATATAAGTTATGAAGGTCGACTTTTCATGTCTGACTAGTGATGCAACGCCCGTTCGACCAATATAACCTGATCAATAGTTCCAAGTCTTTGAGACTTTGACCTCCAGAGCAGGTGATCCTTTCTACATTGATCCGGGGCCATCTTTACAGTGTATAATGAATAAAAAATTTATACGAGGATAATTTATATTAACAAATAATTTTATACATGAAACAATCTACAAACAGACTAAACCAATCCTCACGGTTCCTCTCCGGATCCAGATCCACACGTCCCAGAAACGTTCAACCACTCGGCGAATAATCAACGGCTGCGATTTCTCCAAAAAACCCACCGAATCAAATTAACAAATCGCAAAGCCAAACTTAGATTCTTTTTCCCCCATCGCTTTGGCTGCGTTATCCTCTCCCTTCCCTTTTCCAGGTGGCCAGGTCCGTCGCCGTTGCTCTGTTCTCGCCACCATCGTCTCAGGCGAGGAAAGAAGCGGCGAAGGCGATCTCGTTCGCCTCTCCAGATCCCATTCGATATCTTATCATTTTCTTTCGCGCTTGTTCTCGCTGTCCGCCAATGGAGCCTTCGGCGACCGGCGCGGCCTCAATCGAGAGTCATGGTTTCCAGGACAAGGTGGATTGTTTTCTCCTCGAAGCCCTAGAGAATCCTCGCCATCGTCTTACTGGTACTGGATCTTTTATTGGATTGCGAATTTAGCCTGTGATTTGCTGCCTAGGGTTTATAGTAGTCCCGTGAATCTAACACCGTCGTTGCTGTGGCATAAATTTGTTTGGTTACTTTTGTTCTTTGTGACTGTATATTTTTGTCTCTTGGTTATAAATTTTAGGTTTTTGTGTGAGATTGCTGTAGTTTTAGACTATGACGACCAAGACCTGTCTCAGCAGATTTTTTTTAAAAAAAAATCTTGTCACGCTAGGTCGTGGAATTTTACCTATATTTTCCCACTTCAAACATAAATTATGATAACATTCGATAGTTAGTTTTATGACCATCCTAATAACGAATTAGCTTTGATAAATGTAATAATTTCATCTCACAACTGCAGTGGATGTATAACTGATCTTGTTTGTAGTTGTAGTTTTTCAAGCTGGTGATTCTGAGGTCTCTTGGAGGCATAAAGATGAACGTCGACAAAACAAAAAAAAAACAAAGACAAGGGTTATGTGGCAACTAAGTTTAGTGCCTGAACCTATGCCACAATGTAACTCATTGGTTATTAATTTCTGTTACATCGTTCACTTGAGGCAGTCTTCCTTTTTATGTACTTCGAAGAAGCACATAAACTATGCCCATGAAATCAGTAATACATCTAAATTTATACTAGGTGGAACTGTCAAAGTAAAATTAATACTTCGGGCAATCTAGGAATTAATGAATCTAACTGCAGAATCTCCATGCTCGATATTGTTTTACTATAATACTTGATTTTTTTTACTTTTTTAATTATGACTGTTATAAATATGCAATCTTTATTTTTTAGTTTTATCTTCATAATTATAGGATTTAGTTGATTGTTTATCTCCAGGTTTAGTTGTTCTATTGTTGGAAGGTTTATAGTGTGCTTTATTTTAGTTACTACTTATCTGTTTTAATCCACATGTTGGACTCTATTGTTGGCTGTAAGCTTAGAAGTCTTTAATATATAACGAGTTCATTTTATGCAATTATATTATTTTATACATTTTTATAATTTTATGTCAAATTCCTTTGCTTGGGCTAGCATCTAATGGCTTGGTTGGTTGGGACCTTGTCATCTTCAATAACATTGCTATTATGACGCCACTATGATCTGGGTCTTTGTCAAATTTCCTTTGTGCTATCAGATTTGCACATCACAGGATTATTTGTGTTATCTGATAAATTTTACTGGTTTCAATTTTTTTTTTTGAAGCAGTTTTGGCAATAGTGGTCCTTAGCTGAATAGCTATTTTCTCCATATGAATGGACGAATGACATACATGAAAACTGAAATTGGAGGCAGATTGAGTGGACTTAATATTTTCTCCATATGTATGGTATTCATATGAATGGATGAATAGCATACATGTATGCTATTCATGAATAGCATAGATGATCAGGAGAGATAGTTGAAATATTATTCCATTGCTCTTTGGTAGAAAAAAAAAATGATATTATGAACTTTGTACTAAAAAATTCTTGTTCAGTCTCCTTTTTTGTAAAGGAAATTATATCATGTATATGATGCTTTCTTTTCTTTTTTCCATTGTAGTTCTGCGTATGGAGTTTGACATCCAGAGGTTTATGCAGAATTCTGATCAACATCAATTTGAATTTCAGCACTTGCCAACTTCCTATCTGAGATGTGCTGCTCATCGTGTTGCTCAGCATTATGGACTGCTTACCACGGGAATTGAAAACACTACAGTTGGCCTAGGCAGCAGGGTAATTGCCCAGAAGACACCTAATAGTAAATTCCCAGTTGTTCTATTATCTGAAATCTCTGTTAAACAAACTGAAAAGGAAACATCTGGACCATTTAAGATTGTCCTTCGTCCAAGGCCAGCAAAGGCTTCCCCAAATGCTGATATTCATTTTGGACACAAGGAGGATGCAGTGAAGTCTGTGGAGGAGCGCAAGGAGGAATACAATAGAGCGCGGGCCCGCATCTTTAACGGTTCTAACAGTTTGGACATGGATGCACCATCAGCTGCTTCAACTGACAGTGATGAGCAAGAATTGCTGTTGGAGGAAATTGAAAGGATTCACAGCAAAGATGGATCATACAGAGTTGCCATTTTCAGAGATAGGGAGAAGGACCGGTCTGATCCAGACTATGACCGGAGTTATGAAAGGTACTGAGACTCTCGTCTATCAATATGTAGTCTGTATATGTCCATGCAACTTGTAAGAAGATTTGAGCTTTCACAGGTATGTTAGAGGACCCACTCCAAGCCAGGTAGGCTTGCAAGCAGGCAATTCTTTTCAGCCAGCTTTCCTACAGTACGATGCAAACACTTCTTTTAATCACTTGCCAAGGAACGAAAGTTGCTTTGGCCCTAACCCATCAATGAACCCATTTTGCACCTCTGGATACAACCAGACGACGAAGGATGCATTCTGCATGCAGTGGCCCAGCCCTGCGATGATGTATGCGTATTCCTACGAACCTTTTAGACAGGTGAATTTTCAGGTACGTCCAAAACTAATTATTCTTTGAAGTTAGTTTGAATCGTCTAATATTTTAATCTGACTTGTGCAGGCGCCACCGTATCAACAACCTTTGAGCTTTGATCATCCAAGGAATTCATACATCTGGCTTAGTTATGTAACGACTTGTTATCATTAGATGTAGAATAGACGTCAGTCATGGTTTGTACTACTACTGCTACTAGAACCCTAAGATTTGTATTATTATTACAAGCACATTGTTTAAATCTGGTGCCTGTTTTTTATGTTTTTGTGAATCCATTATAATGTGTCTCTCCAATCGATTGTGGTTTCTTTGGCTCACTAAAATGGATTAATTATTCTGATGTTTTGCTCGTGGGAGTGTCATTAGGAATAAACAAGACCTGATAATGCAAAATGGCCCCATGAATGTGTTAGCATTTCGAGTCGTAAAAATCATTTTTTGCGTTGGTTAGGATGTATACTAAAAGTTTAGTTTTTGGTATAAACATTTATCTAGAAATAAGAATTATATTGATCAAATGTCTACATTTATGATAAATGTAATTGTTCAATTAATTTATATTATAGATAATATGGTCTGTGGTGTCACACACAGAGGATCATGTTACCAGTACCTTATAAATTATAAACAGTAGCTCATGACCAAGATGGAAAGGAATAAACCATTAGAAGGTCGTAGTGTAATTAGGTATTAGTTTATCTTAACTATATAATTACACTAGTACACTTAGAGTATATCGAGTAGGATCATTAGAGGTCGTTTCTTTTTATACTGACTTTATAAAGGAACAAAGACCTCAGTTATTATGAAAGTGTGTGTTATTAATCCTAATATAATAACAAGCACATATATTTGATATTTATTTCTTTAATTTATCAATGGGTGAGGTTTAGTTCGATAAATCAATAAGCCCGATAAGTTGGGAAATGATATTATTTATAGTGTGTGTTGTTGATTATAGAAGAAAACTGTATCCTAGTAATCTAGGTTGAGAATGACCCCAAGAGAAGCTCATAAGGATTGTCATGTTAAACCCTGCAGGTGGACTTAGTCCGACATGACGATAAGGTTGAGTGGTACTACTCTTGGACTAAGATATTAATTAAGTGAGTTGTCAGTAACTCATTTAATTAGTGGTCATTTGACATCTTAAACACAGGGAGACTAACACACTCATAATAAGAAGAAGCCCAAAATGTAATTTGGGATTGGTACGGTAGTTCAATAATAGTTCTTTAGTGGAATGAATTATTATTGATGAAATTAAGTTGTGTTCGGGGTGAACACGGAATGCTTAATTTTATCGGGAGACCAAAATCAATTCCTCCTATCGGTCCCTATCGTAGCCTCTTAATTATAGAGTACTATATCCACTTATAACCACCTTCGTACCTGATCCGGCGGTAAGAATGGGGAATCCACTTCCTGAAGGGTCTCAGCTTGAGGACAGATGGAGGGCTGACTAAGCGGTTAATAGCCGCGCCGAGCAGCTGAGTAGGTCCGAGCGGAACCAAAGATAACCCAGCCATGGGCTTGGGTTTCCGACGCCGAAGGAGGATCGAAGGGCCGAGCGAGTGGCGAGGGTACAGTGGTTAGCCGAGCGGCCTATTCGCCGGCCAGATACGGGATGTCGATGATTACGCACAAGAGTGCACGACGGAGGATCTCGCCACATCACGGAGAAGTCGATACAGAGCGACGGCCTTACGGACGTTTCGACAGACCGATACTGGTCAGCTGATTGCGCGCCAGCCCGAGGCAGGTCTCCGTTTTTCGCCATTCGCCGCAGCCATCGAGACTGAGATCCGCCTTCCATCGATCCCGCCCGAACCGTGAGTCAACCTCGGGTGTAGCGCCTGCCGGATCCTCGAGTGCTCCGTGAACTCGCAACAAAACCGAGCCTGGGTGTCCCGACGGCCTCCGACGCCTGTTAGCGAGGGAATAGAGGAAGAAGGTGGCTGCAGAACGACTCCCTCCGGTGAAGAAACGGAGACCTTATAGACCTCTCAAGGAGCCCGGCGCGCCAATCAAAGCAATCACCGCTGACCATGCCTGTGTGGCCCTGTGAGAACGGGGGTCTGTCAGAAAGACGCCCATAAGGTCATACCGCCATCAGATCAACCTCTCCATGATGTGACGGCGAGATCCTCCATCGCGCACTCTTGTGTATGGCAGACATACATCTACCGACATCCCATATCCCGAGCCGAATGAATAGGCCGCCGGCCAACCTTGACCGCCTTATCCCGCCGAACTGACCACCCGCCGGCCTTCGGTCCCGGCAGACGCCCGCCGCCATTCTGCCTCCCTAAGGCCGAAACCCAAGCCCATGGTCGGGTTATTCGTTCCGCCTACTCACTGCTTTGCCGCCATTAACCGCTTAGTCACCCCTCCATCCGCCCTCAAGCCTTCAGAAGTGGATCCCATTTCACCGCCGGATCACTTGCCTCCCTTCAAGTCTAGTCGAAGGAGGCAGTGAGTCCGACCGATCGACTATGTGTCGAGCGGCCGCCGCCACCGCCGCTATAATATCCCTTGAGCCGCTCGACCCTTATGCCAAATTCGGCTCTTCGTCTTGGTGGTCTTGTCGCTCAACGTGGATGTTTGCTTGTCTAAATCTTCTCGAAAATCACGCAAATCCTCTTCATTAAACCGAAGCATGCGTGGTATGGGCACCTTAATTGCGCCTGGTGACAGCGCCACGTGGCTCTTCTTGCGTGGCGGTGATGATCCGTACGATGGGACGCCACTTACTTTGAAATGGACGGTTAGATGATGACCTCGTCTCTCGTGACCTGCATCTGACGGCAGAGGCCGACCAGCCTCGGCCGTATAAAGCCTCCGTCTACTTCCTTCGCCGCATGCCTGCTTGTGCGTTGTCCTTCCGCTTCTTCTTCTGCTGCGACCTCAGACGATCCAGTTCCTGTTTTTCGACGGCTACCATCCCACCGGTGATCCTTTCCGCCCGTTTCCTTCTCAGTGAGTCTTCTCCCTTCGTTTACAAGGTCTTCCCAACTCGTTTTGCCTCTTTCGTTCCCATTCCTTCGGTTTCTTGCTATCTTTTTGCTTCTCCGAGATGGCAAGCTCCTCCGAACCCGCTGTTGATGTTCATGGCCCTTGGTATCTGACCATGGAGAGTCGATTTGATGAAGAGGGCGCTCGGCGCCTTGTTCGGACGTACGGGATTCCTGATGACCATGAAATAGTTATAGCCGACCCGACCGACCGGCCCCATGACCCTCCGATCGGCACCGTTTGTTTTTTTCTAGACCAATTCCAGGGCGGCCTTAGATTTCCTACCCATCCCTTTATTTTAGAGGTTTGTAATTATTTCCGCATCCCGCTCGGCCAACTTGTGCCGAATTCCTGCTGAGCGGGGTGGTCGTCCTCTTTAAGCTGCACAGTATCCCACTCGACCCCAAGATATTCCACTATTTCTTCTACCCCAAACAATCCGAGTTGGGCACTTTTATTTTCCAAAGTAGAATAGGCTTTAAATTTTTTGATAATATGTCGACCTCCAACAAGCACTGGAAGGAGTTCTTCTTTTATATACGACTTCCCGAGCGGCCAGCATTTAGAACCAAATGGCAGACCGCTGTGCCGGCCCAGCCAGAGCTCGGCAAATTCAGAAGCAGTCCAGCCTACCTTCATGCGGCAAACTGGTTGTCCGATCAACGGTACAAAATCGACCAGTTGCTTCTCAAGGGGGTGTTGTACATTTTTGGATTATCTCCCGTTCGGGCCAACCTCCCCTACCGCATGGGTAAGGACTCTGTACTTCTTTCACCTTTTTTGTCTAACTGATTTTAATTTCTTCTGCTGCAGCTGAAGTCATGTGGCGCTCCAAGGCTACCGATCATCTGAAATTGAAGGCCGTGGAAATTGAGGCGACCACCAAAAAAGAACTCGCCGAGCGGGGGCGCAGTCCGCCCCTGAAACAGAAGTTGCCCAAGCCGCTTCAACGGAGGTCGAGGCGGATCCTGTTTCTTCTGCTCCAGCCGAGCTGGGAATCCCCCAGACCGGGGATTCACCACCGGGAGTTCGGCGGAAACGTCGAAGAGACTCCAGCCTTCCGCCGACCAAAGAGGGCGAACCACGGGCGCCGATCGAGATTGCCTCGCCCGATCGCACGGAGTCGCAGATCGGGACCCCCGTGGCCTCGCCCATCGCACAGCACTCTGGCTCTCCTCCGCGGACTCGTCGTCGCTTACGACGGTTGGGCGAGACTTCAACCATAGGGGAGTCCTCGGGCCAGGCGACTGCGGCCGAGAAAGGGCCGGCCGACCACCCGACCATGAAGACGACCCTCCGATTTCCTTCGGAGGAATATTTATTATCTGCCGATCGGCCATCGAGCCCCGTTCACGAAATAACCCTGACGGGTCCGCTTGCCAAGCTCTTCGAGGACGCCCAGATTCAGGTGGCCCTCATGACGCCCAAGCAGCTCGGCGATAACAACATGCAGCAGGCCACTCAGGTACGTTCATTTTTCTTCCTGTGCCATGCTACCATTTGGTTCCTGATTTTATTATTTCCTTTATAGCGTTGGGCTGAGCAAATCACCACTAGCCATCGGCTAGCCGAACTGGAGGATCTCCTGGAAAAACTCCAAGTGTCGGGAGGTCCATCGGCCGAGCGGGAGAAACAAACCCTCGAGGCCGAACAGAAGAAGGCCGCCGACCTGGCTACAGAGGTGGCTCGACTCGAAGACTTGGTGAAGAAGCGCGACGGGGACGTGAAGCGTGCCAGTGGCTGGAAGAGGCGGGCGATTGCTGATCTGGATAAGATGAAAGTTGAAGTCCGAGCCCTAGATCAGCAATCTAAAAAGCTGGAGGCCCAACTGGCTGCCGAACGGGATGGGCGCTCTGCTGAACGCACCAAAGCGGAGGTGGACCAGAAAGTTCTTCAAGATTCACTGATTGCCTCCCGGGCGGCGCTCAGACAATATAAGGAGGGAGAGTCGAGTCGCCTGCCAAGAATACCTCCGCTCGGAGCGGTTCGGCGCAAAATTCGGCGGCAACGTCTCCTCAACTTTCGCCGAGGCGGTCAAGGTCACCATGGCGTACTTGAAGAAGGGTGGCCACCTTCCTGCGGGAATGCACATTCCCGCCTCCGACCTGGCAGCCATGATAGATGATATCCCGGACGCCTTTTTTAATTTTGAGGACCCGGAGTGAGGCGAGTTCTTCTAAGTACTTTCTGTATTTCATCCGCTTTGCGAATGTAAAACTTTTGTACGTGCCGTTCGGCATAATTGTGTTCCTTTACTTGTATTTTTGTTTGCCCTTCATTGCCCCTTTTTATTCTGTTTGATGCTCATTCGTAGAATCAATTAGGCCCCACGTGTTTCTCACTAGACGACCGATCAGGTTAATCGATTGGCTCGTTTTCCTCAAAATCGTTTAGCGCTTGGCTATACTGTTTGCGTTCAGCAAATGCGAAGTATTGACAAACTGACGGCCGATCGGCCTTAATCAATTTAGTACTTGCGAACGCTCGTTATTTGGCGTCCTTAGTTCCGTCCAAGAAGTTCACAGTCGCGGGTTCGGCACTCGATCTTTAACGACGGAGCTCGTCGGCGCGGGTATTTATAGCCGATCGGCGCGGCTCTCGATCTTTAACGACGGGGCTCGTCGACCTTCCGCTCGGACGTTTATAGACGACGGCTCGTCTCTCGATCTTTAACGTCGGAGCTCGACGGCGCGGATATTTATAGCCGGTCGGCGCGGCTCTCGATCTTTAACGACGGGGCTCGTCGACCTTCCGCTCGGACGTTTATAGACGCCGGCTCGTCTCTCAATCTTTAACGTCGGAGCTCGACGGCGCGGATATTTATAGCCGGTCGGCTCTCGATCTTAACGACGGGCTCGTCGACCTTCCGCCCGGACGTTTATGACGGCGCTGCTCTCGATCTTTAACGCCGAGCTCGACGGCGCGGATATTTATAGCCCGGCGGCCTCGATCTTTAACGACGGGCTCACGATCTTCCGCCGGACGCTTATAGACGCCGCTTGTCTCTCGATCTTTAACGCCGGAGCTCGACAAGACGGATATTTATAGCCGCGGCTCTGTTTAACGTCTGGCTAGACGCGGATATTTATAGCCGGCGGCTCTACGGTTTAACGTCTGGGCTAGACGACCGGTTCGCCTCTACGGTTTAACGTCTGGGCTAGACGGCGCGGATATTTATAGCCGGTCGGCGCGGCTCTACGGTTTAACGTCTGAGCTAGACGGCGCGGATATTTATAGCCGGTCGGCGCGGCTCTACGGTTTAACGTCTGGGCTAGACGGCCTTCAAGGCTAACTCCTTACCAGGTCGAGCGACCTTGGCCTTCATATCTTATCCCGTGCTTGAACAGTTTTTATGCCCGGCCGAACAGCACGGGTCATTTGCTTACGAATCTAAATGCATACTCCTCCTGGCCGATCGGCTCGGGGGCCTTCGCTATTCGAGCGCTTGGCTCGAATAATCCATATGCCCCTGCCGAACGGTACGCCGTTCAGCGGAGAATGCTCAATGTGTTTTCATCTTTTTGCTCCCTGCATCACAAGTATATATGCGACCAAAAAGTATATAAATTTATATTTAGCGCACCTTTCACCTAGCTTGGAGAACGTACTCCTGGCTGAACGGCTCAGGGTCTGCTTCGTCGAGCATTTCGGCTCGGATAATTTACCTCCGTCCGAACGATACGGGGCCTTCGATTCTTGTTGATGATGCCTTATATTTGTTCTCTTGATTCTTCATTTCTGCATTTCAAGTATTCAGTCGAAAAAAGTACACATGATGATTTACATTGATACACCTTTCACCCCGCCCGGTAAGGCTGGAGGTGGTTCGCGCTCCACGGTCTATCTAACTGCCGACCGTCCTCATCCTCCAAATAATACGCGCCCGAGCGGAGCTTTTCGATGATTTTGAAGGGACCTGCCCACGGAGCTTCAACGTCGCCGACCGGCTTGACTTTCTTCCAGACCAGGTCGCCGACCTGGAATGATCTGGGAATGACGCGTCGGTTGTAGTTTTGCTTCATCCGTTGACGGTATGCCATCAGCCGAACGGATGTCTTGGCTCGCTCCTCGTCAACCAAATCCAGCTCCATGTTCCTTCGCTCGGCGTTGCCTTCATCGTAACATTGGACCCGGACGGACTCGACGCCGACTTCAACCGGAATGACCGCTTCACCGCCGTACACCAAATGAAAAGGTGTAACGCCCGTTCCTTCCTTAGGAGATGTTCGGATGGCCCATAAAACGCCCGGCACTTCATCCGGCCAACTTCCTCCCACGTGGTCGAGCCGAGCGCGCAGAATACGGAGAATTTCCCGATTGGCTACTTCGGCTTGACCGTTGCTTTGGGGGTAAGCCACGGACGTGAAGTGTTGCTCAATGCCGTAGCTTTTGCACCAATCTTCTAGCACCTTCCCTGTGAATTGCTGCCCATTGTCAGAAACCAATCGGCGAGGGATACCGAACCTACAGATGATGTGTTGCCAGATGAATTTTTTGACCATCTGCTCGGTGATCCTGACTAGTGGTTCGGCCTCCACCCACTTGGAAAAATAATCGACCGCCACCAGTAAAAATTTTCTCTGCCCGGTCGCCATCGGAAATGGGCCCACAATATCCATTCCCCATTGATCGAACAGACATGAAACGGTTGATACTTTCATCTCCTCTGCCGGTCGGTGGGAGAATTTGTGATACTTCTGGCATGAAAGACATGTAGATACTGTCCGAGCGGCGTCTATTTGTAAGGTCGGCCAAAAATATCCAGCTAGCAGGATCTTCTTAGCTAGTGATCGTCCGCCCGGATGTCCTCCGCACGATCCTTGATGTACCTCTTGGAGGATGTAAGCCGAGTCTTCCGAGCTCACACACTTCAACAGCGGGCGAGAGAAAGCCTTCTTGTAGAGCTGATCGCCGATGAGTGTGAACCGATCGGCCCTCCTCCTGAGCAGGTGGGCTTCTTCCCGATCGGCCGGTGTGACACCCGAACGCAAAAACTCTGTGATGGGAGTCCTCCAGTCGTCCGGAAACATGAGGCCTTCCATCCGGTCAACGTGTGCCACCAAAGTTACTTGTTCAATTGGCCTCGGTACAATGACCGGCGTTATAGAACTTGCTAGTTTGGCCAACTCATCGGCGGCTTGGTTCTCCGTTCGGGGAATCTTCCGAATAAGAACCTCTCGGAAAGTAGCTTTGAGTTTTTCAAAGGCCTCAGCGTAGAGTTTAAGCCGAACGCTGTTGATTTCAAAGGTGCCAGAAAGTTGCTAAGCGGCCAACTGTGAATCCGAATAAAGTGTCACCCGACCGGCCCCTACATGCCGTGCTGCCTGCAATCCGGCTATGAGGGCCTCATACTCCGCTTCATTGTTGGTTACTTTGTAATCCAGCCGGACGGATAGGTGCATCTTTTCTTCTTGAGGTGAGAGCAGCAATATTCCAATCCCACTTCCGAGCCGAGTGGAAGACTCATCCACATATATTCTCCACATAGCTTCCGGCTCTGGCCTTTGCACTTCGGTCACAAAATCAGCCAAGGATTGCGCTTTGATCGCTAAGCGGGGCTGGTATTGGATGTCAAATTCACTTAGTTCTGTCGTCCACTTGATGAGCCGTCCGGACGCTTCTGGATTCAACAGTACTCTTCCTAGTGGACTGTTCGTCCGGACAATGATGGTGTGAGCCAAGAAATATGGTCGAAGGCGCCGAGCGGCTAGAACCAAAGCAAAGGCCAACTTCTCGAGCCCGGTGTAACGAGATTCAGCATCTTTTAAAATGTGGCTCAGAAAATACACCGGCTGCTCTTCGTCGCTCGCCCTCACAAGTGCTGAGCCTACAGCATGCTCAGTTGACGACAGATAAATATAAAGTGACTCACCCCCGATCGGCTTGGCAAGTACAGGCAGAGAGTTAAGATATGTTTTCAATTCTCCGAATGCTCGGTCACATTCTTCATCCCACTGGAACTTAGTAGCCTTGCGCAGAATCTTGAAGAATGGTAGGCTCCGATCGGCGGTTTTGGAGATGAATCTGGACAAAGCAGTTATCCGACCGGTCAACCGCTGCACTTCCCTTGTATTTCTGGGAGGCGGCATGTCTTGTAGAGCTTTCACCTTGCTGGGATTTGCCTCGATTCCCCGCTCGGTCACTATGTACCCCAAGAAACGCCCTCCTTTTGCTCCGAACAGGCACTTCTGGGGATTTAGCTTGACTCCATATTTGCGTAGCGTTCGGAAGGTTTCTTCCATGTCCTTGAAGAGATCGGCCGCTCGGACGGATTTGATAAGAATGTCGTCCACATAGACTTCCAGATTCCGCCCGATCTGCTCCCTGAACACCTTGTTCATCAAGCGTTGATAGGTGGCCCCGACATTCTTCAATCCGAACGGCATCACATTATAGCAATATGTGCCGTCGGTCGTTGACTTTTCTTGATCTTCACGGGCGAGCGGCACTTGATGATAGCCTTGGTAGGCGTCGAGCATACATATTAACTCGCAGCCGGCCGTAGAGTCCACCAGCTGATCTATCCGGGGCAGGGGATAAAAATCTTTGGGGCATGCTTTGTTTAAGTCCCTAAAGTCGATGCAGACTCTCCACTTGCCGCCCGGCTTGGAGACTAATACTACGTTAGCCAGCCAGCTCGGGAACTGCACCTCGCGTATATGGCCGGCCTCCAGAAGCTTCTCGACTTCCGCCCGGATGATGGAGTTGTGCTCGGCACTGAAATCTCTTTTTCTCTGCTTTATCGGTCGAACGTCCGGTCGGACATGCAACTCATGCTGCGCTATGCTCGGCGAAATTCCGGGCAACTCATGTGTCGACCAGACAAATACATCATGGTTTCGTCGGAGGCATTGGATCAGCTCTGTAAAGCCCGAAAATCCTCAAAACTGTTTTAGAAATTTAGTATGATTTTTCTGGAGTTTTTAGATATTTTTCCGGAATTTTCCGAGTAGCGGAAGTAGCAAAAATAATTAGAACCGTAGAATAGCTTAGGCGGGAATCGAACCCGAGACCTATGGTTTACGGGTAAGTTTAGTAACCGGTGAACCCAGCAGGGCCGTGCTGAAAGAAAGAGGAATCAATTATATTTATATTAGAGCTGGGCCTAGTTACCCACTTAATATAAATAAGGACTTAAGTTGGGGTTGGTTTATTTTCAAGTTGGTTCGGCAATTCCTCCTCACGAAATCCTCACGCCACTTTCCCTCTCCAAACCCTCAACGCCGAACACCCCTTCTCCTCTTCCTCTCTCGGCGCCCAAATCCCAAGGGCTCTCGGATCACTTTCCGGCGACGACTCCAACACGAAAGAGGTTCTTCTCCGCGAGAGGAACGCGAAGACGTGATCGGATCGTCGAGAGGATCATCTCCACCGGAACTCCAGCGAATAGAATCGTAAGAAATTACGATCAAGAGGTAAGAAACCCCTCACCTGCAGTATAATAGCTCCGTTTGGATTTTCTATGCATTAGATTAGTAATATTCAGATTTTGTTGACAGGTAGGGTGTTTTAACCCTCCTCTTAGATTTAGGGATTTTAGTTGAGCACCTTTAGATGGGCCGGACACGCTTACCCTCTTCAGTTGGGGTTGTAGACGTTGTCGGGTGCCTAAAGGTGATCTCCCTAATAAAGAGGAGAGTTGGGGCACACTAAATGTTCGACAAAATAACTAGATCAGTAAAAATGCAACTTAGGCATTTTAATAGTACAGTTAAATGCATTAGAAGCGTTTAAAACAGTAAATCAGTTTATTTTAGCTATATGGGACTACGGTCCAAGGGGTGGGCTCCCACAGTCGCCTCTAGGTTCAGATAACCTAGCTCTAGGTTCAGATAACCTAGAAACAGCATGTTATATCAGTTAGCTATAGATATCAGTATTTTATTTTCAGTGGCACTGTACTGGATTAGATATCCATTGGGTTGGACTCCCACAGTCGTCCCTAGGTTCAGATAGCCTAGACAACCCTGCTAAATTCGGGACTTGCAACCCCGGGTCTAGTAGGGATGCGCGCACAGCAAGTACGGTTGCCGGGCCCAACAACATGTTTAGTATTTTCACCTATTATGTATTAGATTTCAAACTTAAAAAATCAATTATGCTAGTTGAGTTTGTTTCCAGTTACAGATTTAGTTCCAGTTAGTTTAGCTTATGTTCAGTTCAGTGCTTTTATTGCTTGCTACGATATGATTCAGTGCTTATGCCATGCTTATGTGTTATGCTTTATGATTTCAGTATACCATGACTTAGCAAGTTCAGTGCATATTTTCAAATAGCATGATTTAAAAGCATATTGCATCGAATGCATGATTTTGTGAGGTAGATGGTTTTTTACTAAGCTTTAAACTTACAGATTCTACTTTTCCTTATACTGCAGATAAAGGTAAAGGAAAGATGGACTAACAGAGGAAGCTAGAGGGCAATGCAAAGATGGTGTGTGTGGCAGGAACCGGAATCAAAGGTCCTTAGGGGACTTAGCAAGTTTAACCAATTAGAACTCTAGCAATTTTTACTTTCATACACTTTCAATTGTTAAATGTGTTTAGTGACTTAAAATGCCATGAACCAGTGAACCTTACTCTAGCTTAAGTCTAAAATTGTTATTACATGTTGTTAGAATAGTTATCATGCATGGGATAGTTGATAGGTGGAGTCTTGGCATAACCCAGGGGCTGAAATCAGAGTTCAGATTCGAAATCAGAACTCTGATCGGTCTCCAAACCGATCAGGGCCTGGCTGGGTCACTGGATCGGTCAGCCGACCGATCCAGACAGATACAGTATGCTACTGTATCCTCATGGATCGGTCAGCCGACCGATCCAGAGGCGAACAGAGACATGGGAGGTGAACTGATCGGTCTACCGACCGATCAGGGTGCTCCTGGATCGGTCGGTAGACCGATCCAGCTGCGCCCAACGCAGCAGACGCACGGAGGCTCACTGATCGGTCAGTCCGACCGATCAGTGAGGTCCTGGATCGGTCGGCAGACCGATCCAGGTGCGTACAGAAGCGAAAGAAGAAGAGAAAGCTTTTGGATCGGTCCGCCGACCGATCCAGAGACTTCTACCGTGCCAGTATCAAGCTGGATCGATCCCGTGATCGATCCGACAGCCCAATCGATCTGTGGATCGATTGAAATGCCTGATTACAGCTAGCAGGTCATCCGGGAGGCATAGGTTGTCTCCCCTAGCAAGTGTACAACTCCTAGGTACACCCAGAGCATTAAGTTTTGATCAGTTTAGTAGAAAAATTTTAATTAGCCTAGCTTTCCGCACAGTATAGTTTAGCATTATTGTGACGATTCGCCTTACAGCCTAGTAGTAGAAGGTGGGTCGTTACAAGCTCCTCCTTCTGTTTCTCCTCCAGATCGGATGCAATAAAGGTAGTGGCCTCCGATCGGATTGGATGAATCTGCACTTCCTCTTTTTCCTCATAAATTAAAGTGGGAGGTTTCTCGGTTATGGCGTGTACCTCGATCCGGGGTGCCTTCCGAGCGGAACAGGCTTCTGCTCGGATCATCTCTATATAGCACCGCCGAGCTGCTAGCTGATCTCCCCGTACTTCTCCCACTTTGTCCTCCACGGGGAACTTGATCTTCTGATGGAAGGTTGAGACGACTGCTCGGAATTCGCTGAGCGCCGGTCGTCCCAAAATGACGTTGTAGGACGAAGGAGAGTCGACCACCACGAAGTTTATTGTCCTAGTCCTCCTGAGCGGCTCTTCTCCTAGCGAGGTAGCCAGTCGGATCTGTCCGACCGGCTGCACTTCGTTACCCGTAAACCCGTAGAGCGGCGTTGTCATGGGCAGCAGCTCGGCTCGATCAATTTGCAGCTGATCGAACGCCTTCTTGAATATAATGTTGACCGAGCTTCCTGTGTCAACAAATATGCGGTGAATAGTGTAATTTGCTATTACCGCTTTAACGAGCAGAGCGTCGTCGTGGGGCACTTCAACTCCTTCTAAGTCCCCAGGCCCGAAAGTGATTTCCGGTCCACTTGCCCGCTCTTGGCTGCAACCGACTGCGTGGATCTGGAGCTGTCGGACACCCGCCTTTCTGGCTCGGTTGGAGTCTCCGCCGGTCGGCCCACTAGCAATAACGTTGATCTCGCCCCGGGAAGTATTGCTCCTATTTTCCTCTTCCCGAGTGGACGGTCGGGATCGTTCTCTGGACGCTCGACGATTCTCCTGTCTTGGAGAGCGGTGCCGATCGGGCCTTTGCTGATGTCGTCTCTCGGTGCGGGTCCGGTCGGCTTCATGGGTCCTTTGTCTCCTGTCGATGGAAGGAGACCGTCGTTCGGCATTCTTGGGAACAGGATTAGCCACGAAGGGCAGACTTCGACAATCCCTCGTGTTGTGCGTATCCGTCCGGTGGAAGGAGCAGAACATAGGGGTCCATTTCTTCTTGGGCTTGCTCCGAGCGACAGCTACTTCTTGCACTTGGGACCTCATACTAGGGGAGCGGATTGCTTCAGCCCTTGGTCCTTTCGGCGGTTGATGAGCGGCGAAGGGTCTCCGCTCGGCAGGAGGAGCCCGTTCGGTTGGTATTTCTTTTTTCCTGGCCGCTTGCGCTTCCTCCACGTTGATGTATTCATTGGCTCGGTATAGCATATGATCATAATCTCGGGGCGGTTTCCGAATGAGTGATCGGAAAAAATCCTCATCCACTAGACCTTGTGTGAAGGCATTCATCATGGTCTCCGAGGTGGCTGTTGGAATGTCCATGGCCACAGTGTTGAATCGCTGAATGTAGGCTCGGAGAGATTCGCGGGCTTCCTGCTTGATGGCGAACAAGCTGACACTTGTCTTCTGATAACGCCGACTGCTGGCGAAGTGGTGGAGGAATGCCGTTCGGAAGTCCTTGAAGCTTGTGATGTATCCGTCTGGCAGCCTCCGAAACCACCGTTGAGCCGATCTAGAAAGGGTGGTAAGAAAGACTCGGCACTTTACGCCATCTGTATATTGATGGAGCGTAGCTGTGTTATCAAACTTACCCAGATGATCATCCGGGTCCGTTGTTCCGTTGTACTCGCCGATCGTCGGAGGCACGTAGTGCTTGGGTAGAGGGTCTCGTAGAATAGCCTCCGAGAATTGGCGATTGATCCGCTCGGGAGATGAGTCCGCTCGGGGAGCTTTCCCTTTTCTGTCATCTCGCCTTGGCATTTCGTCTGAAGAAGATCCTCTATCTCTTCGAGCTGGTACGACTTCAGGGGTGCGAAATAAGGCCCGATGGAATGCAACGGTGGCTTGAGGTGCTTCTGCTCGGCCACCCGATGCAGATGTTGCTTGTTGCTCCGGCCGCTCGACTGCTGCTTTCTGTTTTTGCTCCACAAGTTTGGCGGCCCTTATCTCGACCAGAGCTTCGAGTTCTTCCGTCGAAAGCGCCACCGTGTGCTGTCGTCCAGCCTCATCCATTGTTTCCAGTCGGATGCAGGAGCGTTCCCACAGACGGCGCCAAATTGATCCTGTCCGAACCAGGAGTCAACGGAAGCTGGGGGTGTAGCGCTTCTTGCTGGATCCTCGAGTGCTCCGGTGAACCTGCAACAAAACCGAGCCGGGGGGGGTGTCCCGGCGACGACCCTCCGACGCTCAAGTTAGGCGAGGGAATAGAGGAAGAAGGTGGCTGCAAAATGAAGACTCGCGTACCTCCGGTGAAGAAATGGAGACCTTATATAGACCTCTCGAAGGAGCCTGGGCGCGCCAATCAAAGCAATCACCTGCTTTCGACCATGCCCAGGTATGGGTCTGTCAGAAAGACGTCCATAAGGTCATACCGCTACTGTATCAACCTCTCCATGATGTGACGGCGAGATCCTCCATCGTGCACTCTTGTGTACGGCGTAATCATCAGACATGCCTTTGCTGACATCCCATATCCTGAGCCGAACGAATAGGCCGCTCGGCTAACCTTTGTACTCTCGCCCTTATCCTGGCCGAACGGACCACCCGCTCGGCCCTTCGGTCCCAGCCGGGCAGACGCCCGCTCGGCCATTCGGTTCTCCCGTCTTGGCGTCGGAAACCCAAGCCCATGGCTGGGTTATCTTTGGTTCCGCTCGGACCTACTCAGCTGCTCGGCGCGGCCATTAACCGCTTAGTCAGCCCTCCATCTGTCCTCAAGCTGAGACCCTTCAGGAAGTGGATCCCCCATTCTTACCGCCGGATCAGTACCCATCTAAAAGGGGTTGGCCAAGCTTTGCTTGGAGCCCAAGCAAGGGCCGACCAAACCATGATTAGATGGGATTGATTGTGGTCGGCCCAAGCATGGGTTCAACCTATGTGTGGCCGACCATTAAAAATAGAAAAGGAATTTTAATTTTAAATTTTTTCTTATGTGGAATACATGATTTAAAAGAGGGTTTAAAAATTAAAATATTTCCTTTTATAAGATTCTACAAAAGATTAAGAGAAGAGTTAAATCTCTTTCCTTATTTGTAGATTAAAAGGTTGATTTTAATTTTGGTAAAAACTTTCCTTATTTATAAATCATCCACATGTTGAAAAGATAAATTTTAAAATTATAGAAATTTTCTTTTATAGCATCAACCATGAATGGATTATTAAAGAGAAATTTTATTTTAAAATTTTTCCGGAAGCAAATTAGGAAGCTTTAATTTTTCTAGTGAAAAATTTCCTAGTTTACTTGTTTGATGTGGCCGGCCATATGCATTAAGAAAAGGATTTTAATTTTAATTAATTAAAATTTTCCTTTTCAATGGCAAAAGAATTAAGGAATGTTTTATTAAATTTTCCTTATTTGCTAAGGCTAAAGATTATAAAAGAGGGGGTTTGGGTGCCTTCAAAAGACACAACCTCTATTCTATTTCTCCCTCTTTTCTTCTTTGGTGTGGCCGGCCTCTTCCTTTTCTCTTCTCTCCATCTTTGTGGCCGAACCTCCTATTCCTCTTGGAGATTAAGTGGTGGTCGGATCCTAGCTTGGAGAAGAAAAAGAGGAAGCTTGCATCCCTTGGAGCTTGGTTGGTGGAAAAGGTTCTTCATCCTTAGGAGTTTTTGTGCTTGGCCGAAACTTGAAGGAAGAAGAAGAAGGTGCTAGGTGGTTCTCGTCTCGGAAGATCGTTGTCCACACAACGTTCGAGATTAGAAGAGATATACGGTAGAAGATCAAGAGGTCATTATCTACTAAGAAAAGTATAACTAATATTGTTTTCCGCATCATGTTAGTTTTATCTCCATGTAAAAATACCAAATACAAGAGACATGTGATTCTAGTTTTTTCGAATTAGTTTTCGAAATTGTGTTCTTTTGTTTTTTCTTTTCCTTGTGATTTGATTGTTCTTAGAGGTTAACCTAGGGTTACTATGGGAAGGTTAAATATTTAATTTCCTTAAAAGGCTTTGTCTAGTCGGTGGTGGTTGCTCTCATATCCAAGAAGGTCATGTGCCTCGCCATGCAGTACTGGAAGCCGATTTTGGAAATAGATATTTAATTGTCTTCGTGATCTAGGTGATTTGGATCGAACGCGTTAAGTTCCGCAGGAGATCCAAGTCTAAACCTAAAAGAACAAATAAATTAAACTTAGGATCAAACGTGTTAAGTTCCGCAGGCGATCCAAGTTTAATTTAAAAGAACACATGGTAGCTAGGAAAAGGTTCAGACCTTTGTACAAATTTTTGTACAGTGGAACCATTAGGCTTTCTAAGTAGCAACCAACAGCGGAAATCCTGAAGCTAGCCACGGATCCGTGTGAAAATATATAAAATAATCTTGTACATGTTTATCTACACTAGATCTACCTTAGATCTACATGAAAAGAGTGTTATCCTTGTAGCGATGCTCTTCGCTTATCCCGCTCCTCCAAGTATCAAGTGAACACTCCTCTACACGTATCCACACAGACAAAAAGGTGGAGAGAACAACTTAAAGTGTGCTAGCACCATTGAGAAGTCTTGGCAATGGAGGATGAGAGGGAGAGAAAAACTAGAGAGGAGGAAGAAGAAGTGAATGAGTACACCATGCAATTCATTCACACACCACATAATGTGATCGGCCACTTATTAGAGGTTTTAAACCTCCATGTAATACCAAGAGTCATGGCTCTTGGTCTTCCTCATGAGGTGGCACACAATGATGTAGCCTTGATGATGTGGAACACCATCATTGGCCGGGCCATGCCAAGTCACCATAACATGACATTTTGTCAAGTCAAACTTGACCCTTCATCTTCCCTCTCAAGTCAAATCAAACTTGACCTCTTATCTCCCATGGTTGATCAAATCTAACATTTGATTCAAATCAATTTAATTTAATGAATCTCTATTCATTGGTTTAAATTGATTCAATGAATCATAGTCTAAATTAGACTCATTCGACACATGAATCAAATTGAGTGCAACTCAATTAGTCTAATTTGGATTACTCTTAATCCAATTTGGTTCATCATATGAACCTAATCCTCTTGGTCCATCATATGAACATAATCTCCATCTAACTGCCCTTTGTGTGTGACCCTATAGGTTCTTGTAACGTTGACAATACTCCTAAACTCATTTAGAAATATAAGTAATGAGCGGTATCTAGTAACACATCATTACTACCCAAGTTATAAGAATGTTGAGATCTAATATCACCATTGTGACTAGTAATTGTGACTCTCACAATATGTGACAATGTCATTCTATCATTGACATCTAAATTGATCAATTGAGACATAGACCGTGTCATCCTCTAATCAATCTATATCTTGAACTCCAAGTAGACTCACTCTAATCAAATGAGCTCAATATCTAATATTGACTCATTTGGGCATGGTCATGCACTTAGTGATCTCACTCTATCAAGAATCATGATGCCACTCCCGTCATATAGGAGAGATAGATCTCATCTACATCACTCACATCCCTCCGCATAATTTGTTACATACCCAGTAGTCGCCTTTATAGTCCACCTATTTACGGGTGACGTTTGACGAAGCCAAAGTATGCAACTTCTTATGTAAGGAACCATGGTGACTTCAGGTCCAAGGACTGATAGTCATACTAATAGTCACATGAGAAAGCATATGAAACTCATATAACGATCCATGATACTTTCTCATGGCGGATCATTCAGTATACATTCTCCAATGCATACCCATGTGTCAACTTGATATCTAATATCCATGACTTGTGAGATCAAGTCATCGAGTTGACCTACATGCTAGTCTCAGCGCATTAACATTGTCCCTGAATGTTAATGCTTGACTAGGAATGATTAAGAGTAGTGTTCTCTATATCATCTCACTATCAATTCAACCAATCGATTGATATAGATAAGAATCTTCCACTCAAGGACACTATTATACTTAGTTATTTGGCATCAATATAAGTAAGTATAATAATTATAAAGAAATGTCTTTATAAATATAGATAGGAATATGATACATCGAGTCAATACAACAATCATCATATGATTGACTCTAGAGTTCTCACTAACAGAATGTTGTTCCACCCTCATGATTTACTTAGTTCAGCTTGACTGGCACACCCATTGGATCATTTCGACTCGAATGGCTTAATCAACTTGATGAACTATTTGGATTTGTCGGGTCTAATTAGTCCTTTTGTCCCATCTGACTTGACCTGTTAGTCACTTAGCTAGATTGGGTGGAGTGTTGAAATAGTTCATGCATATAATTGCATCGCGAATACGAGAGGGATACAGGAGAGATGAAAAAAAAAGTACCTTTTCTTATATTTTTTTTAATATTTCTTTATCTTGAAAATACTCGTATAAACACTATTATAGCAACTATTAATCAAGTTAAAGGAATTTTAATCATATATAGATTATATTAATTAAGGTGGTGTTTAATTTAGAAATTTAGAAATGAGGGAATAAATTTATTATCAAACATTATATTTGTAATAGGGATTAAAATAGAGGGGGCGTTTGGTTTAGAGAAATAAGAGTGGGGAATGAGAATAACAATCATTGATTATTATTGTTAATGTTTGGATTATACAAATGGAAATACAAATAAGGGAATAAATCCTTATAAATTAGGTAATGACTCATTCCCATGTCTCCCCTTTCATTAAGTCATTATTCTATTTTCAACAATCAAAATATTTCCTTATTCCAAAAATACTTTTGACCCAAAATTAAAATTTTCTCTCTTAATATCAAATATCAAAATATATTTATTTAATTTATCTTTCACATCACTTTCTCTCTCCTTATTCTCTCTCATCATATTTTCTCTCTCCTTATTTTATCACCCACTTTCTCTCTGCTTAATCTCTCTCATCACATTTTCTTTCCTCTTTTTTTCTCATTACACTTTCTCTCTCATCATACTTTCTCTCTTCTTAATATCTTCCATCACACTCTCTTCTCTTTTTTTTTTCTCATAACACTTTTTATCTCATCATAATTTCTCTCTCCTCAATCTCTCACATCACACTTTTTTCTCTTTCTTTTTATCACACTTTCTCTTTCATCATGCTTTCTATCTCATCACACTTTCTCTCTCTTCAATTTCTTACATCACACTCTCTTTTTTCTCAACACACTTTCTCTCTCATCATACTTTCTCTCTCATCATACTTTCCTATTTTTTCTTATCATACTTTCTCTCTCATAATACTTTCTCTTTTCTCAATCTCTCCCATATCACTCTCTTTCCTCATTTTTTTCTCATTACATTTTCTCTCTCTTTATCCTCTCTCATCATATTTTTTCTCTCATTATATTTTTTCTCTCATCTTCTATCATCATGGTCTCTCCCATCACACTCTCTTTCCTCATTTTCTCTCATCGCACTTTCTCTCTCTTTATTCTTTTCCATCACACTTTCTCTCTCATCATACTTTCTCTCTCACATTCAACTTTCTCTCACATCTAATTTTCTCTCTTATTTTCTTTTAAGGGTAAAAAAGATAATTTTAATTTATTCCGATATAAAATATTCAACTAACCAAACATTACTTTTAAGAGTGATATCCATGTTCATATCCATTCTCATTCTACAATACTATGATTCTTATTCGGATTCCTATTCCTAGGAAAGAACCAAACACCCCCTGACATTTGGTTCACTCCGAATAATTGGAATGAGAATAGGTATTGATCCGGTGGTAAGGACGCATGGAGGTCAAAGGTCAGGAGGGTCAACCCTTAAGTCCTGCCGAGCGGATAGGTCATCCGATCGCCCGGCCGGAAATCCCCCAGGCCGGATGGAAGACAACTCGACCACGGGTCGGGTTTCCGACGCTCAAGGTAAAAGAACCATCGGTCCGAGTGGCAAAGCCGCTCGGAAGAATCGCAGACCAAGAAGGCGCAATCTCATCCGAGCATGTGATCGTGGACTTTCCCAGTCGGTCCAATACACTCACATCCCAGTACGCCAAGAGAACCGAGTGGTCGTCTCGACCGGACCATTAGATGACAAAACCCAGAAGGAGACAAAAAGAGCAACTGACGATATCAGCCTCGAGACACCGGTCGCCGACAAACAACACGGTCGGCGGCCGAGCCATACAAAGGATCGTACGGTGGGAGCTTCCACTGTCATGCCAGGGATACGCTTGGACAATTGCGGAATGGCGTCAGGCATGCTTTTCTGACATCCACGTTTGAGGTATGTTTGGAGAAGCGTGCACGCCTCGAAAAGCATGTGCGCGCCTCTCTGGGGTCATATATAAAGACCCCCAGACTTCATCGGAGGTATGCGATTTTCATCACTGTAGCTACAATAGCGTTACTCTGCCTCTCTTCTCCACTTCTTGACTTGAGCGTCGGAGGGTCGTCGCCGGGAACCCCTTCTCGGCTCGGTTTCTTTGCAGGTTCGTCGGAGATCCACATCACCAGTAGAAGATAGCGGAGAGCGCCACGCCCCCAGTGTCCATCGACTCAGCGCTCGGACAGGATCAGGTATCATAGTATTATGAAATGGGAATGAGTATGAGCTTGGGTATTAATCTTAAAAATAATTTTTGGTTAGTTGAATATTTTCAATCGGAATGAACCTAAATTTTCTTTTTTATCCTTAGAGAAAAATAAGAGAAAAATTTAGATGAGAGAGAAAGTTGAATGTGAGAGAAAAATGTGACGAGAAAGAATGAAGAGAGAGAAATTGTGATGAGAGAGAAAGTATGATAGAAAAAATGAAGAGAGGGAAAGTGTGATGAAAGAGAGCATGATAGAAGTGTTAGGACCAAAAGTAGCTAGAGGGGGGGTGAATAGCTTCGCGTGTGCTCGTCGTGCTTCGTTGCTTGTTTCTTCAAAGTGATGCGCAGCGGAATACAAAGAAACAAACTACAACAATGCTAACAATAGGATTTTACTTGGTATCCACCTCATAAGAGGTGACTAGTCCAAGGATCCACGCACACACACACACCTCCACTAATAAACACTCCTTTTCGGTAACTACCGAAGGCGGAGAAGCCCTACAAGACTCTCAATACAAGTAGAAGAAAGGGTAGTAAAGAATAAGCAAAAGCTTACAAGAGATGCAGTAAAAACCCTAGCTTCTTCTTCTTCTCGTTGCAACTCGCCTCTTGACCTGGATGAACCTCCAAGAACCTTCAAGAACTGGCGGTGAGGAGCTTAGAGAGTGCTGGGGAGGAGCTGTGATCAATCTGGAATGAATCGGTGAAGTTCTACTGAAGGAATCGCACGCCAACAGCTATATACGACGCCAACGGTCGAATCCCAATCGATTGGGGAGGCTTTGGATCGATCCACGGATCGATCCAGAGCGCCTCTGTGCTCTGAAAAAATGTCTGGATCGATCCATGGATCAATCCAGCGCTTATCGCGCGAAGCAGCAGCGTCCCAATCGATCCACTGATCGATTGAGACCTCTGGATCGATCCACTGATCGATCCGGAAGCTTTCTGTTCGCTGGGAAAAGCCTGGATCGATCCACTGATCGATCCGGAGGCCTGGATCGATCCACTGATCGATCCGGAGGCTTTCTATTCGCTGGGAAAAGCTTGGATCGATCCAATGATCGATCCACTGATCGATCCACTGATCGATCCACTGATCAATCCACTGATCAATCCACTGATTGATTCAGCTCTTGGTTTTTACCCAAAACCAAGTCCCAAGCCTCCCAAACCAACATCCGGTTAACCATGACTTGTTGGTACATAAAACCTAGCATCCGGTCACCCTTGACCAGCTAGGACTCTCTCACCAAGTGTCCGGTCAATCTCTTTAACCCACTTGGACTTTTTTTCTTCTTGCCAAGTATCCGGTCAATCCCTTTGACCTACTTGGTCTTTTCTTCCTTGTGACAAGTATCCGATCAATCCCTTTGACCTACTTGGACTTTTCACCAAATGTCTGGTCAACCTTGACCCATCTGGATTTCCCTTGCCTGGCTTCACTCACCAGGACTTTCATAACGCCTAGCTTCACTCACTAGGACTTTCTCTTCTGCCTGGCTTCACTCACCAGGACTTTCATACTGCCTAGCTTCACTCACTAGGACTTTCTCTTCTGCCTGGCTTCACTCACCAGGACTTTCCAACTGCCTGGCTTCACTCACCAGGACTTTCACCTAGCTTCACTCACTAGGACTTTCCTCGTCAAGTATCCAGTCAACTTTGACCTACTTGACTCTTCTTCATCCACACTGATCAGTCCCTGATCAGACTCTTCCCACATAGACAACTGCACCTACATTGTCCATGTGTCTACCTGTATTGTCAAACATCGAAACCATGACCAAGACTCAAGCTTGGTCAACTAGGTCAACCTTGACCTGACGGATATTACACCAACAATCTCCCCCTTTTTGATGTTTGACAATACCACATGTTGAGTTAGGAAATTAGACTAATCCCATAGCCTCAACTCCCTTCATGCCAATATATGAATGATGGTTTCCTTCATTCTCCTCCTTTTCTAGAGGGCAAACTCCCCCTTTAGGTAATGAAGACCTAACTTAACCATACATTCTCCCCCTATTGGCACACATCACAAACATGCCCCCATCTATGGGCACACATCAACAACTTCACTTGTTGTGATCAACACGATAAAGAAGGTCTCATACCCTTCATTTATCTTAAAATCTACATTCTCCCCAATGTAGTCAAATGTCCATCCTTGAGCATTTTAAACGTGTCACAACTTGTAATCACTTGAACAATGAGGATATGCACTCCCCATTAAAGTTCCAACACTCAACCTTGAGCATATTTTTTAAAAAAAAGGTTAACCACCTTCCAAGGTTCATGAAAAATAGATTTCATGCCCTTAGTGAGTAACTCCCCCTAAAGACATGGTGGTAACTTCTGTCATTGTACCAACAATGACTTGGAATCCCTAAACCTTTAGGAAACCCAAAATTAGAAGTTTCGAAATTCAAATATTCAAAATTTGAAACAACCTCAGCCTAAACTTCAATTTAGTCTTTCTTAACCAATCCATCCTTGTTTTCAACATGAAAACACCCTTTTTATGTATACGAATGTATTTAGAGGGTTTGAAAAGGTTCCCTAGACTAAACATGGTTCATAAATACTGAAAATAAGCTTTCCCAGCCAAAATCAGCATCTTCAATCGAATGGAGTTGTGTTCCAATCGATTGAACCCTGTTGAATCGATCCACTAATCGATTCAGTATTCTTGGATCGATCGGCTGATCGATCCAGCGAGCTTCTGCTTGTGAGAAATGCCTTCTCAATCGATCGGCTGATCGATTGAGGCACTCCAATCGATCCACTGATCGATTGGAGGCCTGAAATTGCTGAAATTCAATTTCAGCCAACTTCAGAAACCCCTAGAAAATTCTACAAAATTTCAAAAATCGTAAAAATTTGTATAGACATTATTTAGGGTATAATTTATCATGGAAAAATAGTTTTCTATGAAAATACATCATATTTTCAAAGATTGACACAAACTTGAAAACTTGCAAAAACTTTAGTGTTTTCTTCAAGTTTGTGTCTAACTATTCAATGATGATTACTATCAAAAGATAGCCTTCACCAAGGTTTTCCAAAAGCATTTTAAAAATATTTTCAAAACCAATATCCCACCATGTTCCTTGGGCTTAATGCACATGACTTGTACATTAGCTTTCCCAATGATGGGAAAACACATAACTATGTGTTTTGATGAACCTAAAACTCAAAAGAATGCACTAAATCAACATCTTGAGTTTTGTTCATCTTCCTAACATCTCACTTGTACCTAATGTGCACTAAAACACATACAAGTCACCTTATAGTCCTTGTGAGATGTGAGATTTTGGTTTTGCCCTATTCTAGGGATTATGCATATATATCTAGGCATTTTAGAGATATTAGACATCCACCTAGGATGTCACTTGTTAATAAGTATTGTTAAATGTCATTTGTCCCTAATTACAAGGAATTAAGCTTAATGCATGAATATGTTATGGCATACATCAAAAGGAAATAATTTTTCAAACGAAAATATCCTATAACTACATGATGTATGAATGTCATGACATGGTATTTTTGAATTTTTCATAATAAGTCATGAATGCACAAATAAAACATGATGTCATGGCATATAATGGGCAACCAAACATGACAAGATTTAGCATAATTAAAATATACCTAAATTATCTATCTAAGTATCCTTAACCCTTAGCTAATCCTTAAGCATAAACCCTAGATTGCCCAATTTCCTTAAGAAAATGTCAAAACCCAACTTGACATTTCTTTAATCTCTTGAATTAATTATGCCAATTAAAAATTTAAAGCATTCCTCAAATGTTGGCATATTTCATTTTCCCATAAGAGTAATCACTTTAAATTAAGACTTAGATTTGCCTTAAATTCCTAAGACAATACCAAAGTCCCAATTTGGTATTTCTTAACACTTGATTTCTTGTGCCATTTAAAGTCATCTCAAATTTCTTCCTTTATAGCACATTTTACTCTTTCCAAGAGTAAATAATCATTTCATTTCATTTTCAAAAGTTAGCAAAAACCTTGAAAATGTTCCTTGAGTGTCAATTTCCTTAAAGTTGGGTTAACTACCCTTCTAATCAGAGTTGACACTCTCTAACCCATCTATGGGGTAGAGAAGATGCTCCTAGGAACCCAACACCTATTGGTGCTCCTTGGATGCTCTAGGTACTCACTAGGGATAACTTCCCTAGATACCTTCCTAGTGACCTTGTTTGACTTCTTGGAAGCCTTGGTCACATTTTCTAGGTCAACTCTAGGGATAGCCTTCCTTGTGACCTTCTTTGTGACTTTCTTAGACTTCTTAGAAGTCTTAGTCACATTTGTTGCAAAAATACTCTTAGGGATAACTTCCCTTGTATTTTTGGCTTGACCACTAGACCTAGGGTTGGTTCCATAACTATATGGAACCCTATGGTAAGAGATTACATCCTTCTTAGCCTTTGGTTTGTATCCCAAACCCCTATGGCCATTAGATGACCTTTGTGCTTCTAGACCTAGCCTATGCTCATTTTGCCCTTTTAGGATATTTTCCATCCTTTTTAGGGTCTTTTCCATTTTATCAAGCCTTGACCTCAAGACTTGATTTTCTATCACTAAGTCCTTAGTTTTTGGTTTTCCATTAAATTTATGAGCATTTTTATTTCTAGGCTTGTAGCTAAGGTCCTTAGTGTGATTGCCTAGATTTTTATCTACCTTCCTAATCCTAGGTGTGGTAGTTTTAGCATGGTAAGCTATATTATTTTCCTTAATTTTACCATGCTCTCTATTCTTATGGTAAATAGCATTAAACTGATATAAGTTAGAACTAGCATGCTTTTTACCATAATGTAAAGGGGTAGGCTCAATAAAAGTTACCTTCCTTTTTACCTTAGAGGCTCCCCCTTGACTTGAGCTTCCTCCTTGAGCCTTGACCATCTTCTTCTCCTTAGGGCATTGACTCCGGTAATGGCCCTTTTGATTGCAAGAGAAGCACACAATGTGCTCCTTGCTCTTCTTTGTTCCGGGGATGGTCTCCTTTGGCTTCTCCTTGCCCTTAGGTGCCACTTGGCCCTTCTTCTTGGCCAATTTAGGGCACTTGCTTTTGTAGTGCCCATGTTCCCTACATTCAAAACATATAATATGATTCTTATTATTAATTGAACTATTTATACCTTCTTGTGTAGGGGTGACACTTGCTCCTCCATTTGATATGAATGTAGAGGCTTCCTCTTGATCCGAAATCGATTTCCCTCCAATTGATTTATCTTGACTTGTGGAGGTGGAAGCTTTTTCATCCTCTTCTTCTCTTGACCCGGATGTGGAGGATTCTCCTTCTTCTTGATCCGGTGTCACCAAGAGTTGCTCCCCCTCAATCCTAGAGGTGGAGGCTTCACCTTCTTCTTCATCCTCTTGTACATGAAACAAGGAATATGCTCCTTCCTTGCTCTTTTGATTACACTCCCTTGAGAATGAAGCTTCTTGGATTTCCTCTTCTTCGGAAGTTGAGCATCTCTCAACTTCGGAGTCCTCCTCTTGATCTTGCTCTAATGAGTCACCCTCTTTGGATTCTTCTTGGTTAGGTACAGTGGAGGGGATCTCATGAGCCTTTTCCAATTTGCTCCATAGCTCTTTGGCATCTTCAACTTCTCCAATTTTCTCCAAGATGTTGCTCGGTAATAGATTGACCAAAAGCTTGGTCACTTTGTCATTGGCCTCACATCTTTGGATTTGTTCTTGGCTCCATTTGCTCCTTTTGAGAACTTTGCCCTTTGAATTCCTTGGAGCCTTAAAACCTTCCATTAGAGCAAACCATTGCTCTATCTCCATCATCAAGAAATTTTCAATTCTTGATCTCTAAGAATCGAAGCTTGTGGATGTGTATGGTGGAGCCACCCTTGTATCAAATCCAAGTCCATCTTGGAATTGCATCTTGAAGTTGAGCTTCTTGAATTCTTTGACTTTGATGAATTTGCTCCAACTTCTTCACCCTCTAGCTTTGCTTGTTATGTTTGCCCCTTCCGGCGGTGATTCCGGTGAAGAGCAACCTTGCTCTGATACCACTTGTTAGGACCAAAAGTATAGCTTCGCGTGTGCTCGTCGTGCTTCGTTGCTTGTTTCTTCAAAGTGATGCGCAACGGAATACAAAGAAACAAACTACAACAATGCTAACAATAGGATTTTACTTAGTATCCACCTCATAAGAGGTGACTAGTCCAAGGATCCACGCACACACACACCTCCACTAATAAACACTCCTTTTCGGTAACTACCGAAGGCGGAGAAGCCCTACAAGACTCTCAATACAAGTAGAAGAAAGGGTAGTAAAGAATAAGCAAAAGCTTACAAGAGATGCAGTAAAAATCCTAGCTTCTTCTTCTTCTCGTTGCAACTCGCCTCTTGACCTGGATGAACCTCCAAGAACCTTCAAGAACTGGCGGTGAGGAGCTTAGAGAGTGCTGGGGAGGAGCTGTGATCAATCTGGAATGAATCGGTGAAGTTCTGCTGAAGGAATCGCACGCCAACAGCTATATACGACGCCAACGGTCGAATCCCAATCGATTGGATTGCTCCCAATCGATTGGGGAGGCTTTGGATCGATCCACGGATCGATCCAGAGCGCCTCTGTGCTCTGAAAAAATGTCTGGATCAATCCATGGATCAATCCAGCGCTTATCGCGCGAAGCCCCCAATCGATCCATCGATCGATTGAGACCTCTGGATCGATCCAGCGATCGATCCGGAAGTCCTCGCTTGGAAAAGCCGGATCGATCCACCGATCGATCCGGAGGCTGGATCGATCCACCGATCGATCCGCAGCTTTGTCGAAAAGCACGTGATCGATCCACTGATTGATCCACTGATCAATCCACTGATCAATCCACTGATTGATTCAGCTCTTGGTTTTTACCCAAAACCAAGTCCCAAGCCTCCCAAACCAACATCCGGTCAACCATGACTTGTTGGTACATAAAACCTAGCATCCGGTCACCCTTGACCAGCTAGGACTCTCTCACCAAGTGTCCGGTCAATCTCTTTAACCCACTTGGACTTTTTTTCTTCTTGCCAAGTATCCGGTCAATCCCTTTGACCTACTTGGTCTTTTCTTCCTTGTGCCAAGTATCCGATCAATCCCTTTGACCTACTTGGACTTTTCACCAAATGTCTGGTCAACCTTGACCCATCTGGATTTCCCTTGCCTGGCTCCACTCACCAGGACTTTCATAACGCCTAGCTTCACTCACTAGGACTTTCTCTTCTGCCTGGCTTCACTCACCAGGATTTTCATACTGCCTAGCTTCACTCACTAGGACTTTCTCTTCTGCCTGGCTTCACTCACCAGGACTTTCATACTGCCTAGCTTCACTCACTAGGACTTTCTCTTCTGCCTGGCTTCACTCACCAGGACTTTCCAACTGCCTGGCTTCACTCACCAGGACTTTCACCTAGCTTCACTCACTAGGACTTTCCTCGTCAAGTATCCAGTCAACTTTGACCTACTTGACTCTTCTTCATCCACACTGATCAGTCCCTGATCAGACTCTTCCCACATAGACAACTGTACCTACATTGTCCATGTGTCTACATGTATTGTCAAACATCGAAACCATGACCAAGACTCAAGCTTGGTCAACTAGGTCAACCTTGACCTGACGGATATTGCACCAACAAGAAGAGATGGAGGAGAGAAAAAATATAATGAGAGGGAAAGTGTGATGAGAGAAAATGAGAAGAGAGAGTATGATATAAGAGATTGAGGAGAGAAAGTGTGATGAAAAAATGACAAGATTATTTGTAATAGGAGAGAAAGTGTGATGAAAGAGAAAGTGTGATGAAAAAGAGAAAAAATAAGGAGAGAGAGTATGTGATGGAAGAAAATATAAGGAGAAAATGGTAGACAATGTGTGATGAGAGACTGATGAGAGAGGAAGTATGATAAAAAATAACAAGGAGAGAGAAAGTAAAATAAAAGAAAAAATAAACAAATATATTAAGGGTATTTTTGTCCAAAACTTAATTTTTCATTCTTATTTCTATAATTCTATCAAAATCTAAGGGAAGAGGTGGACTTCATCAATACCCAAGTTTTTGGGTTTAATTCTAAAATCTTGATTTCATTTCCATCAACCAAACATAAGGTTTAGGAATGAATCAATTCTCTCATTCCCAAACCACTAAACCAAACGTCACCTAAGTTTCTGGCAAAAATACCTTTAATATATTCAATGTTTCTTTCATTTTACTTTCTCTCTCCTTATTCTCTCTCATCACTTTATCTCTCTTCATTATCTCGTCACACACACACTCTCTCTTCATTTTCTCTCATCACACATTCTTTATAATTTTCTCCTTGTATTCTCTCTCATCACACACATACTCTCTCTCCTCATTTTCTCTCTCTTCATTCTCTTCCATCACACTTTCTGTTTCATCACACTTTCTCTCTAATTACACTAACTCTCCTCATTTTCTCTGATCACACTTTCCCTCTTTTCATTCTCTCTCATCACATACTCTCTCATCATTTTTTCTCATCACACGCTCTCTCTCTTTATTTTTCCCATCACACTTTCTTTCTCATCATACTTTCTCTCTCCTCAATCTCTCTTTATCTTTTCTCATCACACTCCCTTTCCTTTTTTTTTCCATCACACTTTCTCTCTCAACCCATTTTCTCTCTCCTCAATTTTCTCTTATCACATTTTTTCTCTCTTCATTTTTTCCATCAGGCTTTCATTCTTATCACACTTTCTCTCTCGTCATATTTTTCTCTCACATTCAACTTTCTCTCACATCTAATTTTTTCTCTTATTTTCCTCTAAGGATAAAAAAGGAAATTTAGGTTCATTCTGATTGAAAATATTCAACTAATTAAATATTATTTTTAAGAATGATACCCAAGCTCATACCCATTCTTATTTCACAATACTATGATATTCATTCCCGTTCTGATTTCTAGGAGAGAGCCAAATACCACCTAAGTTAATAAAAAATATTTTGATATAATAATATTACATATATTATAGTTTTAATTAAACCAGACTCATGTTCTATAAAAAGTGAAATTTATCATGTCTCACAGACTCACACCATTTTAAAAAACAGAGTAAATTAGGAAATCAAAAGAAGCTATCATATGGGAAGATATTTTCACAGCTTCATCGGCAATCAATTCGTGCTTAATGGATTCGACTGTGACATAAGAGGGTTAAATCGGACCAATGTTGTTCTAAATTGTAATAACTATTTTAATAATATTGAAATAAAATTACTTTCTTGATGGGAAATATATATATTAGATGTTATTTTGATTTTTTTTAAAGAAAAAGAAGGTTCAGGATGCCTTTTCTAAATTTACTTTTACCCTATTTATTTTGTATTCTGCTCGCATTTAGTTGCATCACACCTTCTAATTCTACCCGTTTTATATCTGTTTCATGGTGATAAAAAATAAATGCGTTTGTCCTTAACGTCCCGTTAATTTATCCCAGAATCAACATGAAAGAGATAAATATTTTATATTTATTTCATGATTTAAAAATGGGAGGCCATTGGTCAAGTACAACACGTCCGACAACTATAATCTGTTAAGAAGATATCATGTTGTCTACAAATTCAGCCAATAAGATAGTCCGGGCTCGATGGGGCGTCGGCAGTAACTTGGTAGCTTACCCATTAATATCAAATATTTTTTTTTTCAAATAATCAAATATTTTATTCGTTAAATATTCTAAATTCTATAATTAAATATTCTATAAATAAAATATTTATAGGGTCATCTATTAAATATCACATTTTTAAATAATTTAAATTTTATCATTAAATATAATTTTTTAATTTTATTTTATTAAAAAATAAAAAAAATCCGATAGTTTTAAATCTCCTTTATAATATCAACTTACGTAGATGAGATATTTAAATATTCCAGCCCTTATAAATTAGCAAATAAACAAACGAAGCCAGGCCGGCTCCCGCATGCCAACCTATCCAAATGTTACACGTGGCATACCAAACCCAGACCGGAAGTCTTCGTCGTCATCTTATTTGTTTATTTGTTTTCCTTCGCCTACAAGCTGATTGCATGGAGAGGACGGTTATTGGCGAACAAGTTGGGCGTTCGGGGAATCCTCAATCATTTCGTGTACACCCGCACACTTACCTTTGAACGAAAGAAACGTGGCGTTGAGAGAGCAGTCGGAAAGGATGGAGGTAAGTTTGGTAGATCGCTAGATGACCGCCAAAGTTTTTGTTAAAAAAAAAAAACGTGCTGGGTAGCTGTTTTCTTAGGTGGGGTTCACTGTGGGACTTCAGGATAGCGAATGAGAAGGCTGGTAGTTTCCGGGTGACGTGAAGACCTAGTAGCACTACGATGCAACGCCAATGCCAGGGTCGGATCAAGATAAATTATTGATTTTAAGTAGTACGAAATAATTAAAATTAGAAAAGGAGAAGATCGATAGATCGAAAGGGAACGGGAGGACTTGGGATCTGATGGTCAATGTCGAGGATGAAGCATCTCCTAAGGAAGCTCCACATCGGCGGTGGCGGCGGCGGAAGCAGTAGCGGAGGAGTTGACCATCAACCCCCCCACCACCCGCATCCTCATCAGCACCAGCGGCTTGGTGGTGAGGCCAGGAGGAATCCCTCTCCGACGTCCGCGTCGAGTTCGAGAGCAAGGGCACAGGACGTGGCACCGGCGGAGGCAATTGAATCCAGGGAGGGATCGCGATCCGATGGGGCGGCGATCGCGGGACCCGACTATAGCTTGTTCGAGGAGGAGTACCAGGTGCAGCTGGCGCTGGCGATCAGTACCTCTGATCCCGATGGGCTGGAGGACGCGGACTCCGTGCAGATCAAGGCTGCCAAGCGAATGAGCATGGGGTGCCCGTCAGGGGTTGGAGCTACTGCTGGAGCTGTTGTGGGTGTTGGTGCTGATGATTACAGCTCCATGGAGTTCCTCTCGCTAAGATATTGGGTAAGTCTAAATTGGATTTTTTTCGCTGTTGGGATCCGCTTGATTTGATTTTGAGTTCTTTGTTCGGGATTCTAGTTGCCCTTTCATAAATTAGTCTTTTTTTAAGCGAATTTCTATTTGCTTAATACATTACGCAGCATACCTAAATCTCCACTGCACTATAGAGGAGGTAATTTATGTTTATAATTGATAGGATGATCAAAAAATAATTTTTCAATGGTGATACTTGCATCATGGAGGAGATACCTATATAGATCTTAACTTTTGAGTCATACGTATGACCCTGAACTTTTTCTTGTAGTAATGTGATTGTGATAGTTTCTTATACTATTAGTGATTAACTGATTATAATCCTAAAAGTCTAGCTAATTGTTTACCGTTTCAGAGTGTGATTTCAATGCTATTTATGGCTGTGCATAAGAGCGCATGGTTGAAGTGGATTCTTCATTTTTATCAATAGAAATCCCTTCCTAAACTATAAATGGTTTTGATTTCTTTAACATCACAGATTTCCTATTTTTTGAACATCATGTAATTGCTAAACCTACCTTCTTGAGCATCTGTAGATTCTTTTGTAGATTGAACACATAATTGCTCTTTACCTTACTGTCTTTCATGTTTTATATTCATATAATTTGATAACTTTCTCAGTGGATATCAGTATATTTTAAAGCACTCTCAAGTATGCCTATTCAACATTAAGTTGACATGTCTCATTTTTTAATTGTTCCTTTCATTTTCTGTCATACTTTGGTTAATAATCATTCTCGATTGTTCATGTACAGAGTTTTAAAGTTGTGAACTATGATGAAAAGCTCTTGGATGGTTTCTATGAAGTATATGGGTTCTCAAGTGCCAACATTGTTGAAAAGATGCCATCTCTGGTGGATCTCCAAGCAATATCTATTTCAGATAAAATTGATTATGAAGTCATTCTTGTGAACCGGACATCTGACTATACACTTCAACAACTTGAGAAGCAAGCAGTCTCTATTCTTATGGAAAGCAAACCAGAAGAGCATGGTCTACTGGCTAGTGGGTTGGTCCAAAAGATTGCAGATCTTGTTGTTTGCAATATGGGTGGTCCAGTTGATGATACTAATGATATACAAAGAAAGTGGACACTCAGGAGCTGTGAATTGCAGAATTCTTTGAACACTATTGTTCTTCCTCTTGGCTCACTTGAGATTGGATTGTCACGTCACAGAGCCTTGCTCTTTAAGGTTGTTTATATACTACTTTGGGTTAACATAAATTGAATACCATCAAACTAATGTTAGGCTTTGTGTTTTTCATCTATTTATCACATAAATCCAGGCAATTTTGTGAACATTTAATTGTATCATCCATACTGCTTTTACACATCTCGTCAATTAAGTAGATGCTTGACTATTTTCTTTATTATACTAGTTCTTTTTGTGATCCATAAACATTAACAACTAGTTTCTTGTCTTTTGAGCATCATATTGTCGTGTCAATGGTTTTGGCTAATCTCGACTCGAGAGTCATGCACTGGTGGGTAAATACAGTCTAATTTTATGAATATAGAATTAGTTTTCTTATAGGCCTTTTTTTGGTACATAAGAAGCTAGTCAACTAGATCATTGCCATTATAATTTACATTAGCCTGCTGCTGTATCAAATTATTGATGGTTCATATTATTTGAGCCAGACATCATAATATCGTCGATATTGTTTATTTTTATTTTTAAGTGGTGTATGGCATGCTACTGATCTGTATAGCTTGGCATACTTGCGATAACAATCTCTTGACAATACAAGTTTTCTGCACTTAGATAGTACTTGAATGTTGGTTTAGTCTATTTAATTTTGATTTAATATCTGCCACCTCTGTTTGTTGTTCACCATTTACCTTTGTATGCTGTGTGTGGATGGCAACAAGCTATTTTCTCTATTAAATTTGATTGTTTAGTTATCCCAAAAGCTTACTGTAAGAAAAAAATCCAAGCGCTTTTGAATTTTAGTCTCAATATGTCTTATGTGTGGATAGTAACTCTCACAAAGGATTGCCTTGACTAAGGGTATTTATATATTCTTTTTATCTACTGACAATAGCAATTAGCAGGATTCAAACATAGAATTTGCTATTCTGATACCACGTTTTCAATTTTGGTGATTTTTTATCCCATAGATGTTAGATGTTTGAAAGGGTCAGGTCTTTACTTCTATAATTATTCTAGTATTCTCCCATATATTTTGAAGAAAAAACTAATTTTCTCACAGATTGTACTTGGAACTATGATTCTAATATGTCCATGTGTCACCCTTAATTTCACATTACTTCTTCTGATACAATTAAAGAATTTATCATACTAGGGAACCTGAGAGGTTGCACACAAAAGTATGTGGCTTTAATTTCTGCAAATTACACAAATATATTTGCAAGAACTGGCGAATCTTCCTATCATTCTATGCATTATATTGTATAAGATGAATCAGAGAAATCTTATGATAGTTGTAATAACAAAATGATTACAAGTCCCATTCCAACCCTAGGATTTTGTTGAATACATATGGCTCTACGCTAATGATCGTGCATCTTATTATTGGTGCAGAATTTGGAGTAGGTAGCGCATTTACATTTCATAAAGACATTAGATTGGTTAAATATTAACAGAAACACATCACTACATCAGTTCATGCCATATTATTTTGCCCTGAATTTGGAGTAGGTAGTCCTTTTACATTTCAAACATACATTATTGCATGAATTGGTTAAATACTAACATAAGCTATAAATTGTTTCTGTTAGACAATGTTACATAGGAAGTGTTGTTTCAATCCCCAATTTGTGGGGTTACTTGGTTTGTTGCATGAGAACTTGCATTGTACTTTATAAGAGCATAGAATATAATATTCGCCTGATAGTGCCCTAAAACAATGAGTGCTAAGACATGTTTATTATTATTATTATTATTATTTTTCACTTTGCAGGTTCTAGCTGATAGGATAAACCTGCCATGTAAACTTGTAAAAGGTAGTTGCTATGCTGGTACAGATGAAGGAGCTGTGAACTTCATTAAAGTTGATTATGGAAGGTGGTTTTTTATACTTTATTTTACGTTCTTATCTTGTGATTCATACAATTTAATAAGTAATCTAGGCTCAATTGGCCTTTCTGCTTGCTTTCTCATTTGTTATTCATCATGTCATTCTGAACTAAACATTGTAGTTAGCATGAAAAAAAAAATTATTGGTGGTACTTGAGATATCTTTTTTCATCTTTTCCGCTGAGGTAATTTTTGAATGTTTGATGTGCTAACATGTATTCTGGATGATGTGCAATTCTTGTGATAAATCTTGAAATTTACTTACTAATACTGGAATGTTAGGCTTTTCTCTATTCTTGGCCTTTTCCAATTCTTAGGAAAAAAGTTGCTGGATATCAAAATCCTTCTGTCCAAACCAAAGAGTTATAGTTGAAGGAACTTCAGTCTTACATATTGTGGCCTCTTCTGAATTATTGTTGTATTCTTTAATGCTATGTTATTTCAGTGCTGATTAGTATCAGCAATGACACCAACGGATCAGGTCTCATTTTGACAGGAAAGATTTGTATAGATAGTGTTTTACTTAATGTTCAACTCTTATATTGTAATCTTATTATATGATGAGCCTGAAGATACATTGCAAATTCTGTTTTTTGTCTGACAAAATGCCTGTTGGCACTTGATCTCATTTGGTTTCTATATCTTCTTACTTCGTGTAATAATCATTAATTGAATTGTTAATCATATCATTGCCATCATTCAAATAAAGATTTAGTTCAGCATAATTCAGAAAGGAAACTGACAACATTTCTTCACCTCTCACAGTGAATACATTGTTGATCTTATGGGAGCTCCAGGTACATTGATTCCCACTGAGAATCCCAGCACTCATATGGAAAATTCTATAAACTTTCTACTAGGCCCAGAGACCATTGAACAGACTGTCCAGGGTTTATGCTTGGTCCTTAATAAAGTGGATCCTCAATTTGAGAGAAAAAGTGATATATTTGAAGGAGATTTAGATAACAGCTTACCATCAGGATATACTGGATTACAGCTGGAAGAAAGATCAATTTTAATTAATAGACATGATGATGTTGATGATTTGATTGTGAACAGTCAAATTGCAGGGAGTGATATAGAACCTGGAAGTTTCTGTTCTTTTCTGAGTAGACCTCAATTGGACACATCTAAACCTACAGAAGTTATTTCTTCTTCTCGACAGATGAAAGTTAATGATGTTTCCAAGTATGTTGTCACTGCAGCAAAGAACCCAGAATTTGCTCAGAAGTTGCATGCTGTTTTACTGGAAAGTGGTGCGTCACCTCCTCCAGATCTGTTTTCTGATTTAAATTCTTCACTAAATTTGGTTGAACAGGCTCATAACATGGATATCAAGGCAACAGGAGGAAGAATTGGACTAGAGTTAACTGGGATGAATACAACTTCAAATATCCAGTCTTCCATTTCACCTGTGTTAATAGAAGAATGTTCAAATAATTCTGACAAGGCCGAACATAATGAAAATGTTGCGGAGGAATCAGTACACAATATGGGGGAAGACGTATCCAGTACAAGAATGTCTTCATCTTTAGCTATGAAAAATGACTGGCTCACAATACCTAATTTTCAGGTGAATGGGAGTTTGCCTGATAATTCATGGACTAAATACAATGATCCAATTCTGGATAATCTGGTTACATCAAAAACTTCTTTCATGAAAGAAGTTGACACATCTCCTACGCCAGATGTGGTTGAATCAATCAATAAAGGAGGTTCAAGAATTGTTGAATCATCTGGTGTACATTACTATAAGGAAAATTTAGGAAGAGATTCTGCTCCTGATGGGCATCAAAAAGTTCCTTTCGAAGATTGTCAAGAGAGTGCAAAGGATTCCATGTTTAAACAAAAAAGTAATCTCCATGCACTAGCTGCATCTGACAATGAAAAATCAAGCAAAATACTTGATGCTGTTTCTGAATGGGAGATACATTGGGAAGATCTTCAGATTGGAGAGCGAATTGGTCTAGGTTGGTCTAATAAATGAATTTACTTGTTCAAGTTTTCAATCTAATACATATTTCTTATCTGCTTTTGAATTCATCCTGAAAATGAATCGAACAGAAGATGTATGCTTCTCTGATTTGTACTTCTTAGAATGTATACTGTGTAGATTGCCATTGCTTTTCAGACTTGCCAACCTATTGTTAGTTCTAGATCACATTTTCATTTATACTTTGCTGCACAATGCACTTTATAATGCCTTGGAAGCTTTTATAAACCATGATCAGTACATATAAGAAACCTTTGCATTTTGCGCATAAATGATAATGTGTCAAACTGTTTATATAATAATTCTCCACAATACTGTATTGAAGGGCTAAGTTACATGGGGTTCAGGCTTTTCCCCTGGCCCCCCTCACCTCGCGTATTTCCTTTTGTCTTTCTTTTTGTTTGGTACAACAACAGTCAAGCCGTATCCCACTAGGTGGGGTCAACTATATGGATCCTTTTACGCCATTGCGCTCTATCTCCTACTATATCATCATTTATATTTAAATAAATTTTATCTTATTTTATTATTGCTAACCAAGTCTTTTTTGGTCTTCCTCTTTCTCATTTGATATGTGTGTTTGTCATAGTTTCACATCGCCTAATTGTGCATTTATTGGTCGTCTAAGTACATGCCCGTACCATCTTAAACGTGTCTCTCAGAGTTTTCCCTCAATAGATGCAACTTCGACTTTCTCTTTAATGCTCTCATTCCTTATTCTGTCTATCCTCGTGTGTCCACACATCCGCCTTAAAATCCTCATCTCTGCAATTCTCATCTTTTATTTATGTGCTCGAGTCATAGCAATATTCAACTCCATATAATATAGCAGATCTAACTGCGGTTTTATAGAACTTTCTTTTAAGTTTTAAAGGTACTTTACGGTTACATAAAACACTTGACGCTCTCCTCCATTTCAACCATCCTACTTGTATTCTATGTAAGACATCTCTCTCAATCTTTCCGTCATTTTGCAAAAATGATCCTAAATATTTAAAGCTCTCGGTTCCGGACAACTCATTATGTCTAATATTGCTAAACTTAAATTTCATATATTCTGCCTTTATTCTACTAAGCCTAAAACTTTTTCCTTCTAGTATTTCCCACCTAGATTCTAGTTTAGCATTTACTCCTTCACGTGTTTCATCTGTCAAAACAATATCATCTGCAAACAACATGCACCACGATATTGTGTCTTGAATGTGTGTAGTGAGTTCGTCCATGATTAGTGTAAAAAGATAGAAACTTAGAGTTGATCTTTGATGTAACCCTATTTTTATTGGAAATGCTTCAAAGTCTTTACTCTGGTCGTTACATCCTCGTACATATCCTTAATTAGTTTAATATATGTTATGTTGGGACCTTGATGCCCGATTAGAGGGGGTGAATAGCCGATCACCCACTTCGATTGCTTCCTATGTTTGTTAGTGCAGCGGAATACCAAAACAAACAAAGGAAAACTAAAACCTAGAGGCAATAAACAAAACAATCAAACCTTTAACACGTTGATTTACGTGGTTCAGAGATTAAGACTTCTACTCCATGGCTATTCGTAAGGTGGACAATCCCTCAATCCATCGATGGATTAATCCCCGAAACTCTGTCTAGCTTGATCCACCTTCTCGATGGAGAAACCTCGTCATAATCTCTTGATCACACACAAGGATTACACTGAGAGCTTTGGAGACTCTAATAGGGTTTAACCAAGTGTATTGTTGTCACCAAGGCCAGCCACCCCGAGCTCTATTGAGTAGAGCTCGGGAGGAAAACATAAAGCTGTTTTCCCACTACCAGTCGACTGGCCTCGTGTGGAATTCGAAAGTTACATGCCAACGACTCGATACTAGTCAAGTGATGCCATGACCAGTCGACTGCTTCACATGGGTTGAGCGAATAGAGGCATTCTGTTCGCTCCCAGTCGACTGGGCCCCTACCAGTCGACTGAGATAGACCCCTCCAATCGACTGAGACAGACCCCAATCGATTTGTAAACCCTAACATTAGGGTTTTATCCCGAGTATAATCACTCATGCACTTGTCCTCGCCTGTACAACTCTCAACCTTGCCTTCTAGTCTCCTCCATCAGCCTTGTGTCCCTCAGATGCCAACTCATCCTTCACGCCTTGCCTTCAAGAGCTTCCATCGACCTTGTCCTTGTTATCGGATCTTCCATTATCAAGAGGCTCCTCACCTCCGGAACTTCATCCTCACCAAGTCACACTTTGACTTCTCCTTTGCCAAGATCACACTTGGACTTACGTTGCCAAGACTACTTACTTAGACTTACACCGCTAAGACTCACCCTTGGACTTTGTCAAGATCCCATTTGGACTTTCCTTGTTGTACTTGCATCCTGCATATTCACAACGCATATCAAATACAACAAATAACCTAACTTAAATTTTTGCTCAAAACATCTAAACCTAGGGTCACAGAGATTACTCCAACATGTTACGCTAATATCTCTCTTTTCTAGAATTCTCCATATAATTTCTCTTGCGACTCTATCATAAATTTTTTCTAAGTCAATGAATGTTATGTGTACATCTTATTTTTGCTCTCAATATTTTTCAATTAGTTGTCTAAAAAGATGTATAGCTTCTATTGTCGACTTTCCAAGCATAAACCCAAATTGGTTTTCAGTCACTATGGTCTCCTTCCTTAATCTTTTTTCTATTACTTTGTCCCAAAGTTTTATGGTATGACTCATTAGTTTAATACCCCTATAGTTTGCATAATTTTGTACGTCTCCCTTATTTTTATATAAAGGAACTAGAGTATTTATCTTCATTGATTAGACATTTTTTTCATTTTCAATATCATGTTAAATAATTTTGTAAGCCATTCAATACCTTATTTCCCTAGGAACTTCTATACCTCTATCGAAATATCATCGGAATATCATCTGGTCCAACGACTTTTCCATTGTGCATCTCATTTAAAGTTTATTCTACTTCTGAAATTTGAATTATATCATAAAAATTTAAATGTCTATACTCATTTGACCTACTTAAATTACCTTCAAGTTAGTCACCTAAACCTTTATTAAAAAGTTGATGAAAATCGCTCTTTTATTTCTCCATCATTTACTAGTACTCTATTACATTCATCTTTAATACATTTTATTTGAATAAGATCTCTTGTCTTTCTTTCTCTCACTTTAGCCATTCTATAAATGTCTCCATTGCTCTTTGGTTTTGGTACATATTAAAAAAACAAAATAAAATGAAGAGAAAGTAAAATCATTGATTAAGTTTGCAGCTTACATTAAAATTCATTTTCTTCTCTTGTCTCTTGTGAATGATATCCTTGTTTCTACTTTCTAGTTTGGTGTTGAAACTTTTTCAATGTGAAAATCGTGATTTCAATTTTTCCTTGAGGGAGTATCTTTCAGGTAGGCTAATCTTAAAAATTATATTGAGGTTCAGTTATATAGTGCACACTCCTATCATACATCTTTTGCTTGACTGTTTCAAACTTCAGTCATACATCTACTCATCTGATTCAATGTGAAAGTCTTGATTTTGATTCCTCTTTGAGTATATTTTAGGAAGTCTACTTTAGAAACTATATGGAAGTTCAGTTTCGTTTTGCTTAATTCTGTGATAGATAATCTACTTGACTAATTCAAACTCCTTTTCCAGGTTCATATGGGGAGGTTTATCGTGCAGACTGGAATGGCACTGTAAGTTTCAATCTAGGATATCTATCTTTTTCTTGTTAGTCGTTTGTGTATGAATGATCATGAAGTAGAGGGATAGTGGTATTAAAATATTATAATTACAGATGAAAAATTCTATGCTGTATTTGTTTGTTTTGTGAATGTTGGAATTTTTTTTATCAGGAGTTTCCATGTGTAATAGAAGCTCCTGGGCATGTATGGTTGTTTAATATTTCTTTCCAGTTAATTTTAAATTTATATGCAATGTTTTAATGTTTCAGGGAAAGAAAATGGTAGCGTTTTGTTCTATTGTGCTATTTAGGAAGTTTGTGATTATTTTGGAAAATCTTCCATTTTTTTTCCTTTTCCATCGAAGAAGGATTTAGATATTTTTTTCTTAAATTAATTGTCCTTTGTGTAAAAAGAAAATTTATTTTATGTTTTACCATATTGTTGTGTTCTTGTAGTATCGATGAAACCTTTTGATCTTTAGATTTATCTAGAAGCAAAGCATTCTCATATTTGTGTTGATGGCTAATTGTTGAGAATCTTTTTTCTTACTCATCTGTTCTGTATGGTCATCTTCCAGGAGGTTGCAGTGAAGAAGTTGTTGGATCAGGATCTTTGTGGCGATGCATTAGAGCAATTCAGATATGAAGTAATCTCTATATAAATATTGCATACCAACTTGGAATTTGATTTTGAACTTCAGTTTTTATATAGTCACTTTTTTGCCATAGGTTAAAATCATGTCAAGGTTACGACATCCAAATGTTGTTCTTTTCATGGGCGCAGTGACTCGCCCCCCAAATTTGTCAATACTGACAGAGTTTCTTCCCAGGTTTGTGCATTTCTGTTTAACCTGTTCACCTAACAAATACACTGTCATGATCCAGGATGCACACACTAGCTCATATACTGTCTATTTTTCTAATTCTGGGGCCGGATCTTTCATCTAGACTGGGAATGCCATAGGATGATTAATATATCTTTGCTGCTTTTTCATCCTCTTTTTCTTGATTTGCCCTACCATTTCCTCCTGAATTTTCTAAAAAAGAGTGTGACAATTGCAATATTTCCCGTATTTATATGTTGTTAGATTGGAGTATCATGCTCATCACAAACCCACACCAGTACTTGCTACCCAACTCTTTCATCCTAAGCCTGTTACATGTACCTACTACTTTATCCAAACTTGTGCCAAACCTATTTAACCTGATTAAATGGGTTGGATAGTAACTAGCAACGAACAAAGTTGAAAGCATTGTTCCATGTTAGAGTTTCAATCTCTTGTAGGAATGACATCGATAGCGACCATGTGCCATGTTGGGTACCATACTACATTATTAGTGATCAACCCAAATGAATTTTGATCTATAATTTTAGTTTGTTTACCTCAAAATATAAGTATATAACAATTAGAAAGGTGATTAAGTTAACATTTTAAAGTAACAAATTGTAAAATATAACAAACATCTCTTGACTCATCGTTAGACCTTACTAATACTAAAATAAGTGTTGTACATTTGAAGTATTGGTTCTTATGGCATCCCAATGATATCAATCTCATGATTTTCTAAAGAATCAAATTTCTTAGACTGTGTTATTGGAACTGGTTTCTTTACATGATTATAAATAAATCTTGGTTAGCGATTGGGAGTTGGACTTAGGCTGACACAATTTGAATTGAAACTACACAAGTATATGTCTATATGATATGGATACTTATTTGTCTCTTTGATTCCAACATCACTCCTCTTTGTTGTTGTTGATGATGATTTAGTTGGTTCCTCCCTTCTGCCCCTCCCTCTGCTTTTTATAATGCTTGATCTCCTTCATGTCCTTCCATTTTAACTATTTACATGATAGTTATTTTTTTCTTGATTTTTCCTCTTATTACAAATTGTATTAGAAGTTCATTATATTCCATCAGATCTCTGAAACACGAAAAGACTTTGTTTGCCTGTGATTTGCATTCACTAGCTGCACAAAGTGGATCACAGCAGCAAAAAATTGTATATTATAGTATAGGAAAATAACCACAGTTTAATGGCATCATTGAATGGTCCCAATATGTTTTTTTTTTTTTTTCTTTCTGTTTTTAGGGGAAGTTTATATAGGTTGCTGCATCGTCCTAATTCTCAACTGGATGAAAAAAGACGGCTAAAGATGGCTTTGGATGTGGTACTAGTTTATTTGTTTGTTATCTAAATTTGGTTATGCATATTGATCTCCCACTGAAGCTTAACCTGCATCTTTTGACAGGCCAAAGGGATGAACTACTTGCATAGTAGCCATCCTACTATTGTGCACAGAGATCTCAAGTCTCCTAATCTTCTTGTTGATAAGAACTGGGTTGTCAAGGTACCCATTTAGCTAAAACCTTCTAAAGGAGTACCTCCTAATAGATCAACTTCTGTTGCTTCCTTATTGGACAGTGTTGTCTGGATTTATAATGTCTCCAAATACCAGTCCATCAATTGCTATAAATCTATTGACACTTAAAAAAGATGCCACAGAGATTCTTGTTTTCTCTTTTATTTGTATGTGGTGGGTGATTGACATAATTTGTTTTTTAGTTCACTACCTGGCAGTACATGATGCATATCTTTCTTCAAAGCTAAAAATACTTCTCCAATATTTATGGTCCGTGTTGTTTAAACTTTTAAATTATAATAGATTTTCTGTGCAGCTTTGTTATCTTTTAATGGACAATCATGAGAGAAGTGCTTAATCATGTATGTTATTTTCTTTCCCAATGCTTGTGTCCTTAGTATACAAGGTAATGCATCCAAGCAAAGTTGCACTTGGCTAACCTTGTAGACTTTACTAATTTCTGTGTCAGATTTAACCCTATTAATCTATTTTAAAAATGTTAATTGTCAATAGGTTCGAACTTCTTTGTTGCTGATCTTGTATACCCCTTGATGACGTTGAATTGGTACTCGGGTGACAGAGTTGCTTCATTGTATACCCCTTGATGACCCTTTCTATTCATCAGATATTAGTCATGGATTTATTATGAATAATTATAATGAATTACCATGCTAGCCAAGATAGCAAACACCATTTTGTTCAAATGATATTATCCTACTCCATCCAATTAGTCTCAACAAGTTCATGCAGTGGTTTAGCAAGCTAGTGTTTGAGGGAATCTTATGATCACTGAAATTTTTAGTTTGGCCAGTGATTATAATAGATCTCTAGAACCACAACATATGTTGCTTGATTTAAAGAATGATTACATAAGCCCTGCGTTGATGCCGCAACTGCTGTAGTTATACTAGAGGGGGAAACAAATTCTTGTATTTCAAATGGTTCAGCTCATTCCCACCCTTCTCCAGTGAGTAGGTTACAGAAAATTGAATTTATGTGTTTGTTTTTTCTCTCTCCATTGTGACTTTTAGTATACGCATAACGCATTACTATCAATACTTATTTGAACTTTTTGCTCTATTGAAATCCAAAGAAGATGCTCTTGGGGATTTATAAGTAAATTAAAGTTGGACATTAATGATGTTGGAATTAAATATGATATTTAGTCCAAACAGCTTTGGTTGCCAGTGTTGTTTCCTGTAGTATCTAGACCATTAAAGTGTATTTGCTTATCCAATTCTATTTCGCATTTCAGAAGAAAAATTAATTTTGTCTCAGGCTTGTGATTTTGGCTTGTCAAGATTGAAGCATCATACCTTCTTGTCATCAAATTCAACATCTGGAACGGTGCATTTCTTACTCCACAACTTTTAAGAAGAATCATGTTTTGCATTGTGTACTGATTTTCTCTAATAAAATGAATAATCATTTGCTTCTTCTGTATACCTCACATAAAATTTCAAGTAGAGACATTACTTATTCTTGGAGTATTATACCTATCTTAATCCTGGCAACAAATTTTCATTCTCAGATCTGTTGGAACAGTATGCAATTATGCATTGTGGATCTCTGTGAGTTTAGAATTTACTTGAGCCTATTGGATTTGGAGTGTAGGTGACGCAATGACATAATAAGAGTTCTAGTAAAAGAAGGCTTTTAGGGATTCTTGAAATGCCTTTTACATTTGGAAAACTGTATATTGATTCACCTCATGGTGTTCTGCAAAACTTGGGCCCGTTCAAAACGTTACATTCATGTGACTTTAGTGTTTGAAATAGTCAATTTTCTGGTCACACTGTTTATTTCATCATTCTTCAGCTTTTTGCATGCTATTTTTAACAAAATTTATTGTCAAACCTACTGTCATTGAGTAATCCTAGTGTGTTCTGATATTTGAGGGTTTCAGTGTATACCAAAAACTGGATTTGCTAAATTTTATAAACTTAAAAGTCCTTTGATTTAGGTAGCATCTTGTTCTTTTTACAGTTAGGGCATTGTATTGTGGTGCTTCATATGTCATAACTGTGTGAAGTTTTTGCATAACCTCGCCATCAGAAAGAACAGAATTGTCATTATTGTATTAACTTGATCTAGTTTTAGGTAATGGCATCACACTAATTTCTGACTATTTGTTCTTTCAGCCGGAATGGATGGCACCAGAGGTCTTACGGAATGAACCATCAAATGAGAAGTGAGTTAGACATTCTGATCTATATGCATATTTTGGAGATATTTGGTGCTATTTGTAAACCTGTTGGTAATGGGAAGTATCTGTGTCTCAGATGTGATGTTTACAGCTTTGGTGTCATCTTATGGGAATTAGCAACCCTACGGAAGCCATGGAGTGGAATGAACTCGATGCAAGTAGTTGGTGCTGTGGGATTCCAAAATAGGCGTCTTGAGATACCTAATGATATTGATCCAGTGGTTGCACAGATAATTACTGATTGTTGGGAAAGGTATACTCCTGTACCAGTGCTACAGCATTTAAAACTTTTCTATTTCAACCAAGCTCTTGTTCATTTTGATTAGTTATCAAATCACAGAGTTCATTTTGAGCACAAACCACTTAGTTTAGGTCGGTTTAGACACCACTTGGGTACTTGGGTTTGATATACCTTATCCAGTTGGGGCTTTATCATAGTTGTCTGTTAATGAATTGGGTGGAGTTAGCTAGTTTGATTACAGTAGGCTTGTGTTACGTTTTTGACCAACCCTCTACCTGACCTAACAAATGGTCATGTAAAAGTTAGTGGCACAAGTTGAAACCAATTCATTTAAGCAAAAACTTCTCCAAATCCCAGAAACTTCTGTACTAGAGGTTAACCATTGAGATGCAAGGATAGCCAGATGTCTATAGTGTTTTTTCATTGTTCGGGTTTATAAATATTTCTCTGAAAGCTGTTCCTCTTGCAGTGATCCAAATAAGCGCCCGTCTTTTTCACGACTTCTGTCACCTCTCAAGCAGGTGCAGAAGTTGGTTGTTTCAAACTGAGGCTTGTACAGAGGGCAAACCATCTTACATTGTGTCCACGCTGGAGCTGCAAGGGCGCAATACTAGCTGCAAAGTGCACTTGTTCATGGGCTGTAGGCTCAAATCTGTTCAAAGTTGAAAATTTTTTCGAGGTTTGGAACCAAAAGGTTCTTTCGAGGCATGCTTTGTCATCCTGAAGCTGTGCGAAGTGCAGCTCAAGAGTTAAAGATTGCTACATTTGAAACTCTCATACTAACAAAAGTGCTCAAGTATAGCACCACAGCACATAGTCTGCCATTTTGTTTCGGATTCACACAAGTCGAATCCGAAACCAACTCAAAATTGTACACATCTGCTTAAGTTGTAACTATTTCTGCTCTAGAAAACAAACAAAAACAAAAAAAAGAGGACGATACAGGAAAGAAAAAGGATTCACTAAGGCACATCCTGTTTTTACATCCTCAATAAATAAAATGTTTGCTTCTCCTCTTAGGGGATATGAATTGGTCTGAATGATAATATATATTACCTCGTTAAATAGTCTATCACATATCTAGTATATTAATGCCTCCCTTTTATTAACATACATACACTCATTCATTTGAACATTAACATTGATTATGTTGGATAATCTATCAGAAATTTTAAGAATTAACTGAATTAAAATGATATCAAATCAAATTTAATTTATTTGTCAAGATACCTGATCAGATAATCTCATGTTGTCAGTGGGGCTGGTTCTACCAAGTGTTGAGTGCAGATTGCTGAGCGGTCGAGTGCAGATCGACCAAGTGCAGAATGGCTGAACAGTTAGTGCAGAGTGGTCGAGTGTAGAGCAGTCGAGTGGAGAGTGGCCAAGCGGTTGAGTGGAGAGCGGCTGAGTGTAGAGTTGTAGAGTGGCCGAGCGGCTGAGTGCAGAACGACCGAGTGGCTGAGTGCTGAGCGGTTGAGCGGTTGAGTGCAAAGCAACAGAGCGGTTGAGGGGTCGAGTGACTGAAGATTCCGAGGTTTGCAATGGGCGTAATTTTCTTGAAATAGATTCGTCCTACCTTCGGTTGTGTTTCGAGATTTTCTCGGATCGTCGGCTTCCCAGGATACAGCGATTGACCGTGATATATACCAAACATTGTGATTATGTTGAACCGAGAGGTACCTGACTATTATCACGGGTACACCATCGAGCAAGAGATGCACGACAGAGAAGAGCGAGGGGGAACGTAGGTGGAGAGTTTTTTCTGTGTGTACCCTGCTCAAGACCTTGGTCTCTTTTTATATAAGAGCATCATCCCTAATCTGCATTGAACATCGAGTAATGACCATTCAAGATCCAAGGATCAGTGATAGCCGTCAGCCATCAATGGTCGACTATTATTATCCAGGAGGTTACAAAATTACCATTAACAATGGTTAATGCTTCCTTACCTTCTTGAGCTGCAAGTAAAAAGAAACCATGTGACAACATGTTGGTTGTTCCACTTGGGTAAATTTTTACCTCGATCGGTCTGACATTCGGCGCGCAGGTCGTGCTTACACACGAGTCAACTTGGTTCAGTGCAATCCGGACCCTAGATTTACACCCTCTGCACACTCACGCATGAGAGAGAGTCTCTCTCCATCTATTTGTTCGCATCATCAATATATGTGGATCAATATAAACCAACCAATATGTCTTGAAATTCCCAATGTGATACTAAAATCTCATTCATAATGGAGCTTCTTTCCTCTTCCTTTCTACTTCTTTTCTATTCACATTTCTAACAATCCCCTACATGAATGAGAATAGGGTATGTGATAGCATTCAACAATTGAGTCTAGTATATGACATATAGTTTTTAGCCTTTGAACCTTCCTTTGTGAAGATTTGTTTGCTTACTGGCTGACACTAGGCATGATGTCCTTGAACTGTTTCGCTGTTTATGTAAGTATTGACATATCTCACCCTGGACTCTCCTGATCCAACTCAGTTCCCATAAGTGTGTTCGTTCTTGGCCATAAACACATCTAGTTGTATGAGAAGTTCTAAGAATTGTGTCTCCAATTCTCTTCGAAGCGACCTCACTTCTTCTCACATTCGGGATCCCTTAAGAGTATTCCACATTACTTTACTAGATTATTAAAAGTCATCTATTTAACCTCTATTCTTCACCGATTCATTAGGTTATTCCTCTACAGTGAGCAAGTTCGTCTGTGCAGTTAGGTTATCCCTTTGAACCTAGTTTTTGGGATCCCTAGTCTGTATAGGTTGAGTTTCCTTTGCACTAATATTTCTAGTCGGCATCAAGGGATGAGCTTACACTATTTAATCCTTTGGTTAATAGATCTGCTAAGTTTTTCTTTGACTTCACATAGTCAACAGTAATAACTCCCGTTGAGAGTAGTTGTCTTTTGATATTATGTTTACAACATATATGTCTAGACATCCCATTATACAAATGACTCTGTGCCCAGCTAATTGCTGATTGACTATCGCAATGTATGCAAATTGTCGACACAGATTTCGACCATCTAGGAACATCTTCTAAGGATTGTTGTACCCATTCAGCCTCTTCACTATATTTGTTAAAAGCTATAAACTCAGATTCCATCGTGGATTTAGTTATTACAGTTTGCTTAGAAGATTTCCAAGAAATAGCTGCACCTTAAAAAGTAAACATATATCCACTTGTAGACTTAGAGTCTTTTATGTCAGATATCTAACTCGCATCGTTATATCCTTTAATCACAGTAGGATATCTCGTATAGTGCAGATCATATTCACGAGTATATCTCAAGTAACTCAGTACTTTTGTTATCCCTTTCCAGTGCTCAACATCGAAATTACTCGTGAATCTACTTAGTTTACCTACTGCATAAGCTAAGTATAGTCATGTGTAATTTATCAGGTACATCAGACTTCCAATCACTTGAGAGTACTTTATCTAAGAAATACTTTTTCCTTGATTTTTCAATAGATGTTGGCTCATATCTATCGACTTCGTGTCAACGCAGTATCACCATTAGTGAATTTCTCAAGAATATTATCCATGTAATGTGATTGATTAAGAACAAGTCCTTATGTTGTTTTAAGAATTTTTATTCGTAGAATTACATCAGTTAGACTCATATCCTTCATGTCAAACCTTGAGTTCAATTTATGTTTAGTGAATTTGATTATCTTATCATTACTCCCAATGATAAGTATGTCATCTACATAAAAACATAAGATGACATAGTTATTCTTTGTGATTTTTATATAAATACATTTATCACATTCATTAATCTTGAATCCATATTATTTCATGACATTATCAAATTTCTCATGTCATTGCTTTGGTGCTTAATTTAAGTCATATAATGACTTCACGAATTTACAAACCTTGTTTTTTTATCTTGATATAGCAAATCCTTGAGGTTATTCCATGTAAATTTCCTCTTCTAAATCCCCTTTTAGAAAGGTTGTTTTATATTCATCGATATATTTTAGATTCCATAGAGTGGCTATAGCCAACAATACTTAATAGAAATTATTCTCGATATCGGAGAATACGTATCAAAGTAATCAAGACCTTCTTATTGTCAGCATCATTTTATTACCAATCTTGCCTTATACTTATCAATCGTGCCATTTGATTTCATTTTCTTCTTGAAAATCCATTTGCAACCCAGTAGTTTTCTTCTTTGTGGAAGATCCACAAGTTCCCAGATGTTATTTTGCAAGATAGAATTTATCTCAGACGTAATTAACTCTTTCTAGTGAGGTCCATCAGAAGAGTTTACTCCTTCTGAGTAACTGTGGGGCTCACTTTCCAACATGAAAGTGATAAAAACCATTCCAAAGGATTTTTTTTCACACGAGCTTTTTACTTCGTTTGAGCTCAATCTCAACTGGTTCATCATCTTCTTTATCTTGTATTTCATATGCCCATTTTGAGGAGCTAGCTTCCTTTCGGGTCTTATACGGAAACACACGCTCGAAGAACGAGACATTTCTTGATTCTATTATCGAGTTCTTGTGTATAACTATATTTGTAACTTATATACAAAGAATTGATACATACTACTATTCTATGCATATCCAATAATTATGCAATCAATAATTTTTGGTCCTATCTTAATTCTTTTCGGATTAGGCACTAAAACTTTAGCAAGACATCCCTAAATTCGTAAATATTTGTAGGACGGTTATCTTCCATTCCATAACTCATAAGAGCTCTTATCTGTTTTCTTTCGGGGCAGCTTATTTAAAAGGTAATTAACTATTAACACGACTTCCTCCCACATGAACTCTGGCAATTTAGAGCTTTATATAAGAACATTCATCATCTCCTTTAGGGTGCGATTTTTTCGCTGGGCGACACCATTTTGCTGAGGAGTATAAAGATCTATTATTTCCTGTCTGATCCCATGTTCAACACACAACTTAGTGAACGATGATTTATATTCATCGTCTCGACCACTTTGAACCACCTTAATCTTTTTGTTAAGTTGGTTTTCAACCTCATTCTTATAGAGAGTGAATTTCTCTATAATTTCATCCTTACTTTTAAGAAGATACACAAAATAATACTTTGTGTTATCATCAACACAAGTAATGGAGTACTTATTACCACCATATGTTGATATACCTTTTAGGTTGCACACGTTAATGTAGATTAGGTCAAGTAGTTCATTACTTCTTTCAACATGTTGAAAGGATGATCTTGTCATTTTCGTTCAAGACAAATTTCACACTTGTATTTCGGGTCAAGGAGGAATGTAGGTATGCTTCGTATGTTGATTAATCTACTCAACACATCGTAGTTAACATGCCCTAGTCTTCTATGCCATAAACACAAAGACTCAAGTATATAAGTGGAAGAGTTTGTAATTTGATCCGGACACTAGATTCTTTTGAATCTCTGAAACATACAACACATTGTTAAGAGTCAACTTTTTGCTCAAGGTCAGCTTTAACACCACTTTTCCTTGGCTCATGATATTCGAGGTTGCTGAGTTCTTTATGAACAATTGTCTCCATTGACTTCTTCAAGGTTGTGGAGCAGCTCCTTATTGTAGACACATGTTTGGTGGTATCAGTATCGATCCACCATTGTTGTGGATTTGAACCCACCAGGTTCAGTTCGAAGACTACGTCACAGATGTCGTCCATTTTTGGTCTCTCGTTCAGGTTGACCTCCTACTTCTTCTTCGGCTTTTTGCACTTTGAAGACTTATGACCTACTCGACAACAGTTGAAACATTTCCTAGAGAATTTCTTACTTATACCTCCTCTGGGTCACATCTTGGAAGTCTTGGGGTTCTTTCGTTTCGAGTTTTGATCGTATTTGACCACATTGACTTTCACAATAGCCTGAGAAAACAATTTCCTCTCCGAACTCTTATTGTTTTCTTCACTTCGAAGTCTAAACACAAGTTCTTCCACGTTCATCTCCTTCTGCATGTGCTTCAGATAGTTCTTAAAGTCATTCCAGCCGAGAGACAACTTCTTAATGATAGCAGCTACTTGGATGGTTTCACTCATAACCATATCTTTTGAGTGGGTCTTATGCAAGATCACTTGAAGCTCCTAGACTTGGCTGATCACCATCTTGGAGTCAACAATCTTGTAGTCCAGGAATCGACCTATAATGAATTTCTTGGTCTTCGCATCCTCCATCTTGTACTTCTTGTCCAAAGACTCCCATAGCCCTTTAGTCATTCTCTTCATGCTATATACATCGTATAGCGAGTTGGCAAGACAATTGAGGATATAATTTTGGCAAACGAACATAGAATGAATTCATGCGTCCACTGTACTGATGGTATGAACATCAACATCCTCAGCATGCTTGGGAGGATCATCAGTCAAGATCCGGGTCAGATTGAATGTGATCAAGTAGAATAACATCTTTTGCTGCCACCTCTTGAAGTTTAATCCAGTGAACTTCTCTGGCCTTTCCCCGTGGTTGATTAGAACAATTCCAATCGGGGCGGAGGGGGCCTTCAGGTGTTGAGTCTGTTGCACCTCAACACTTTGTTCTGTCGTCATCTCAATAGAACCGAATCTATTTCAAGATTGTTGGACAATCTGTTAGAGATTTTGGGAGAATTATCCGAATTGAAATTACACTAAATCAACTTTAACTTATCTATCGAGATAACCTGAGCAGATAATCTCGGGTTGCATGTGGGGGCTAGTTTTTGCCAAGTGTTGAGTGTAGACTCAGTGGGCGAGTGTGAGCCACCGAGTGTAGAGCGATTGAGTGTAGAGTAGCTGAGTGGAGCGATCGAGTGTAGAGCGGCCGAGTGCATAGTGGCCGAGTGTAGAGCGACCGAGCGGCTGAGTACAGAGCGGCAGAGTGCAGAATGATCGAGCAGTTGAGTGCAGAGTGATCGAGTGTAGAGCGGTCGGACGGCTGAGTGCAAAGTGGTTGACCGGTTGAGTGCAAAGCGGTCGAGTGCAAAGCTGCTGAGTGTAGCGCTGTAGAGCTGCTCACTGCAGAGCAGCTGAGTGCAAAGCTACCGAGTGCAGAGCGGGCGAGCGGCTTGAGTGCAAAGTTGTCGAGCAGCTTGAGTGCAGAGTGGCCGAGCGACTAAGCTACTTGAGTGCAGAGCGGCCTAGCGACCGAGTGATGAGTGGTCGAGCAACCGAGTGCGAGAACAATCGAGTGCAGGTGGCCGAGTGGCTGAAGATTCCGAGGTTTGCGATGGACGCAGCTTTTTTGAAACAGATTCGCCCCACCTTCGATGTGCTTTGAGGTTTTCGGATCGTCTGTTTCTCAAGATACAATGGTTAACCGTGATACACATCAAGTGCTGGCAGTCACGGTGAACCAAGAGGTATCTGACTACTATCACGGGTGCAACGTCGAGCAAGAGATGTACGACAGAGAAGAGCGAGGGGGGAATGTAGGCAGAGAGTTTTTCCTATGTGTACCCTGCTCAAGACCATGACCTCTCTTTATATAGGAGCATCATCTCTTATCTGCATTGAACACCAAATAATGACCATTCAATACCCAAGGATCAATGATAACACCGAACCAAGCGCACCCTTAATGGTGGACCATTACTATCGAGAGGTTATGAAATCGCCATTAACAATGGAGATGAGATCTCTGTCTCGAAAATGTTGTGTTCGCATGTCCATACCGCTGTCTGAACTACGTCATATCTGGAGGATGAAGTGTACATCATGAAAATATCATACCGTCCGTCGGCTAGGACACGAGGACATAGTATTTTCGGGACAAAGGATCTCATCTCTTAAAAATGATTAATGCTTCCGTTATCTTCTTGAGTAGAATTAATTGTTTCACTTGGATAAATTTTACCTCGATCAGTCTGACATTTGGTACACGTAGGTCATGCTTGCACACGAGTCAATTTGGTTTAGTGCAATCCAGACCCTAGATTTGTACCCCTTGTGCACCTACGCATAAGAGAGAGCTCATCCCAATGTATTTGTTTACATCATCAATGCATATAGATCAATATAAACTAACTAATATGTCTTGAAACTCTCAATGTGGGACTGAAGTCTCATTCACAATAAAACTTCTTTTTTCTTTCTTTCCACCTCTTTTCCATTCACATTTCTAAGACACCCACAATAGAAAATATTTGAAAGGAATATTTTTTTTTAAATATCCTCAATCTCAAATATTCCCCATTAGAAGGAGATATTATGGAGGATATTTGAAATCACCGGGCATATTTAAATGATGTTACAAATCAATGTAGATGAGTATTATAATATTCACACATTAACAATATTTATTTTTTAAACACAGTTAATGAGGAGATTTATATAAAAAATTTAAAAATTAAGAAAATAAATTTTGGATATAAAAAATAAAAATAAATAAATAGATAATGGAAACTCACAAATAATTTAATATTAAATAAATATAAATACATGTTAATAAAAAAGAAATATTAATATAATATGTATGACATGTTATTTAAAAAGATGACATATAAAGTAAAACAGATGTCCTTAAATCTAAAATTTATTTTCTTAATTTATAAAATTACGTGGAGGCGGTAACATCCATGCAAATTAGTTTATACCCCTATTAATTTAAGTATTATAATATTCACGAATTAACATCATTGCTGATGTTAAGTCAAAACTTCATTATTGTGTGAAGAGGGCAGAGCTAATGCTTTTGCATTTATAAGGGCAAATAAACATCCTGACACAGTATGAAAAATGCTCATAAACATCGTTAAAACCACAGTAATATTAAGTAATTTTTAATATATTTAAATATTTTAAATTAATTTTTTAAAAAATTAATAACTAGAGCGTATATTTTCGTTCATCTATATATCGATTTTTTTAATTAGTGTATATGAACATTTTTTTTCGATAATAAACATCGATTTTAACATTATTTTTTTAAAATCTGATCGCTTCCCTATTCTATTTACAAAAACCTATAGTAAAAAATATTATTAAAAGTAATGTTAATTAATAAAAATTAATTAATTTTTTCCACCTATACAGTAAAACACTTCAACTCTTCCCCCAAATAGCAAAAATCCCCCTTCCCCAAATCTAAATCAATACCGCGCCGTCTACGCCAAACCCACACCGCCGTCTTCTACCGCCACCACCATCTACCACCGCGTGCCACCTTCGACCCTTGCCCACTCCCGTCTTCTAATCATCAAAAGCCTCTCTCTCTATCTTCGTCGCCGCCTATTCTTCGTCCCCACTTTCTTCCGACCTAGCTCTGTCATGTTGTCACCGCCGTCGTCATATTGTCACCGCCGTCGCTTAATAGGGTAAAGTACAAAATAGGAAAGAAAAAGGCACACGAGTTTTGACCTAAATATCACTCTCACTTGCATATTTAGGTGCTGCGTCAGAGGAGCAATCCAGCACCCGCGTGACGCGGTCGCTGGACATCTGGCCGCCGGCTTACGCCCACCAGACGAGCTTCCGGATCGACGGCAGTGTCGAGGACGAGGTTGGCATGCTTTGTCGCAGCCTTGGTCTCGACGGCCCCGATGATTTTGCCATTTCACTTGACGAGTGGGAGAAGCGAAAGGTGCAACCGTCCCCAGATACTCTAACTAGGTCTAGGTTTTCTCCGCCGGGTAGCCCAACCAGCTTCAGCCACACCTTGTCTGATGCAGACGAGCAGAATAGGAAGGACTCGGGAGAAGGAGATATGAAGCTCTATGTTGTTCAGAAACCCCATACTATGGTTTCCCAAACTGAACCGATCGAGATTCCATGTGCTTCTCCAAGGTCCAGGGCAGGAGATGGAGGGATCCGAGGAGTCCGGCCACCGGTTCTCTCTCCTCCATCACCTTTCACAATATTTTCGCCTCCCCAGTCTGGACCTACAAGGAACAATCTACCATCAACTCTCAAAACTCCTCCCTCTATGTCCGTTTAAGTTTTTGATTCTTCCAGCACAACTTTCGATAACCTTAGAGCCTTGGCTCCAGAGAAGAGTGAGCGGGAGGCAGATCAAATGAAATCTATGGATTCTGAGGACAAAGTGAAGGGGGGAGTTCCAGTAGTAGATGAAATGAGTCACAAGGAATTGAGGGAGATGTAGTTGGAAGACATATCAGCTGATGACTTTACTGGGACATCTTACTCAACAATGAATGATGACGATACATCCAGTTCGACTACTGAAACATTCATCATCTCTCCAAATGGTAGGTTCAAGCTGAAGATGAAGTCATGGATGCGTGGCGTACTCTTGGGGAGTGGTTCATTTGGTTCAGTGTACGAAGGGATCAGTGAGTAAGTAATGATGCTAAACTAATCCAGAGACTTATTGTTGATTTGCATAATGTGTTAGTTGCATGATTCACCAAATTAAATACAATATGCTTTCGCTGAGTACTTTTTGTTAGCTACTGCCTACTTGATCTTAAAGAGAATGATTTCTGTAAAGACTTCCTTACTATGAAGTGGATTAATTTGATTTGCATGAGCTTGTAATGGTTATTTAGGATGAAAATACCTAGCATGTTAAATTTGCTAATTGGATTTTGCTTTAATTTATGTGAGCATGGTTATGTTCGAAAACCTATCCAATCACTTCCATGGAAAAGTTAGTTTTATTTAGGAATAGTTCTATTGCATCCAGGTCATTGTGGTTCAAATAGATCCTTTCTATGTGATTTTCAGCTCTTTCCAATTTTCAAGAATAAGTAGATTCTAGTTCAATATCTCATAGTTCCAGTTCGTTGTGGCATATAAACCAGTTCATGAGGTTGGAAATTTTGGTCACGTGCCACATTATATGATCGATGAAATGATAGTTTCTAATATACTTGGATTTGCATGTTAGATGGCATCTATTATGAAACAGTGGAAGAATGACCTTTATCTAACTTTCAAGTGAAAACTTTAGTAATTTGCAAGTGCTGGGGTGGCCTCTCATATGATTCTGATGCCCTACAGATTCTAGCCTGTATTTTGTTAGCTCTTTCATTCTTGCAACTTAATCTAATCATAAGACAGTTAGGTTCTTTTGGATGTTATTTCCCTTGTTTGTTCGGTAGTATTTTGTCCACATATCTACAATCTAGTATAATTAGATCTTGTATCTTGCTCCTTTGGAAGCTTTGGCTATTATAAACTGGGTTAAGTATCATGTGATTGACTTATTATTTATCACCAAATATGTTTTGTCCATAGGGATGGTATATTTTTTGCTGTTAAAGAAATGTCTTTGCTTGACAAAGGATGCAATGCTCAACAGTGTATTATCCAACTTGAGCAGGTATCCTGATACCAATTTCAAATTGTTATATCCTGTTTCTGTTTATAAAATTGCTCTTATCTTTCACCATTCGAGTTAAATTTAAATTCAAGTTTAAGTATATTCTGACCTTGCTTACTTTCCCTGGCCAGGAGATTTTGCTGCTAAGTCTGTTTGAACATGAAAACATTGTTCAATACTATGGGACTGACGAGGTAATAACTTGTTTCTTCACCTTTCACAGATCACCAAAGTTCTTGACAATTTCATGAACTTATTCTTCAAGATGGTTTCATATAGTTAAATGTATCAAATTATCATCAACTAAAGGAGATTTTTGCCTTAATTGATGTCTTCTGTCAGAAACTACATGTTTGGCAAAAGACTAGTTGGTGGAATGAGAAAAGTATACCCTTTTCATTTTGTTTTCTCTTCATTCATTGTATAACTTCTATAGTGGCATGTATTAGTTTGTAGGAGTCAAAACTATATATCTTCCTTGAACTTGTCTCACAAGGTTCCCTTGCATCTCTATACCAGAAGTATCGTTTGCAAGATTAAACTACCTTCATGAGCGTAATGTTGTGCACAGGTGAGGCAGCCATTTTTAGATAGGCAGCCCCCTATCTGAATACATTTATAACTTAAAGTTTTCTTATTATGATCATATAAGTATCCTGGCCTGTGACTTCAAATCATGCATACAAGAAAATTTGCTCTTTCAAAATTTTCAGAAAAATTCGAACAAATCTATTGAGGGAGATGCAATGCTATCTGTTCATTATCTTGGTAGCATGATCCATTTGGTCACTCATCCTTTGTCCTTGATTTTTGATCATCTCCTGGTACAATTTGACAGATGTTTCCTTAACAGCATATGATAACTATTTTTTCATATTTTTCTAGGTTTTCTGTTTTGTTCTTTTATATATATATATCCTATGACAAGGAACTTAAGAGATCGTTTCTTTTGTCAGAGATGTCAAATGCGCAAATATATTGGTTCATGTGAATGGCTCTGTGAAGCTTGCAGATTTTGGATTGGCAAAGGAGGTTTGTTCTGATGTTCTTGAACTTCTTAAATGCACAATGTCTCTGAATATATAATTCATTGTTTCTGTTGCTATAAACCATTTCAGATGACCAAGTTCAACATGCTGAAATCTCGCAGAGGAAGTGTATATTGTATGGCTCCAGAGGTTAGGCCCTTTCTTGCTTTTAAGTGGATATCTGAATGTTTCAATAAACATTGCAAAACTTTTCAGAACACTGTCGTTTTTCATCATTTTGTTATGGATTTGGTGAGAGGCACTTTGTCTAAAGAATCTATATGATAATGCATAGTATGTTAACATTCTTATTATCAACTAAGATCCCTGTTTGACTGGGCGCTTCAATATCAACATTCATACCTAAATAGAAAAAAATTTGGACTTGCATCATGAATTGCTAATTTCATGACATTTTCTCCCTCCTATTTTGAGGGAACTGGACTTCATGAGCAAATATAACCTGCCAAATTAAGTAGGTTTGATGATATGGAAGCATTTTCTTCTTTCTAAATGACTCTACAAGATAACCCATAATTCACTTGGTGTACCTCAACACGAGCCTACGCAAAAGTTTGGGTCTTAAGTTTGTTGATAAATACAGAAAAAAGAGTCTACGAGATAACCCATAATTCACTTTGGTTAACATCAACATGAACCTATGCAAAAGTTCGGGTCTTAAGCTGGTTGACAAATACAACTTGGGAGACCATCCTCGGTAGAACCGTAGAAGGCTTCACAACAATCAAATCACAGATAACTTATTCACTACCTAAGCAATCACAATATCGCTACAATGATGCTACATGCACAGAAACAAAAATCAAATATTATAACACTAAACATAATATCTCATGAGTCTCATGCTCTCTGGTCTTCGTCTCCTCGAGTCCATCAAGCTCCTCCCTGACCACCAAATGCAACATAGAAACTATGTTGTTGTGGTTGAAGATCGAAACTCACGCACAAGATGATATTTTGAAGCTTACATAAGCCGTCTTTAAATTTAATAAGATTTCTTACTTGAATGTAGCATTTTCTCAGGTTGTTGATCCTAAAAGAACGTATGGATGAGCTGCTGATATATGGAGTCTTGGTTGCACGGTTCTGGAAATGATGACTTGCCAGATTCCTTATCCTCACCTGGAACCGGTTAGTTGCTAATCTGTTACTATGAACGTTTCTTAATTTTTTGTTAAAGTGCCTTGTATAAAACAATAGAACTTGCTTTCTTCATGTAACTATCAAGCATTCTTCTCGGGTGTTCATATTCCTCAATATTAGTCCCAAGATTTCCAAGGAGTTATAAACATCTTGCTTCTGATCTTCACTGTTCAGGTTTTAGCATCTGCTAGAGTTTTTTTAGCACATTATTAAGTCTTAATGAAAGTTTAACATATAATTGAAAGTTTAAATAATATCTAGCATGTAAATATTCATACAGTGCCCTCATTAAAGTTTAACATATAAATGAAAGTTTAATCTAAAATATAAGCATATTCAACTTTTAATAGAAAATCTAAAATAAATTGGAACTATGAAAATAAATTAAACATTTTCTTTACTTTAATTAAAAAAATTATGGATAGGAAGTAGGAACTTTTTTAATTACAATAGTGTTGTTTTTATTATTATTTTAAAAGTCATATTATATAAATCTTAATTATTTATGAATCTGGGTGTATTGTTTATTTTGAGTACATTAAATTATTGTATAGTTTCAAAACTGAAATTCAGTATTTTATCTTTTTGGTTGAATCCTTTTAGAATAATAATTATTTTATAACTGATATAAAATTTCAATATTTGCAAATTTTTAGCTAAATGAAAATGACCCCTTTAAATTTAGCATGATTAAAAGTAAATGGAACACAACAACAACAACCAAGCCTTTTCCTACTAGGTGGGGTCGGCTGTATGAATCTTTTTACGCCATTGAGCTCTATCTCCTATTATATCATCATCTATATTTAAATAAATTTTATCTTGTTTTATTGTTGCTAACCAAGTCTTTTTTGGTCTTCCTCTTCCTCGTTTGATATGCATGTTTATCATAGTTTCACATCGCCTAACTGGAGCATTTATTGGTCGTCTAAGTACATGTCCGTACCATCTTAAACGTGTCTCTCGGAGTTTTTCCTCAATAGATGCAACTCCGACTTTCTCTCTAATGCTCTTATTTCTTATTTTGTCCATCTTCGTATGCCCACACATCCACCTTAACATCCTCATCTCTGCAACTCTCATCTTCTCGCCGAAATATTATTCAACATTCAAATTTCTATATAACACATAGCAGTCTAATCATGTTTTATAGAACTTACCTTTAAGTTTAAGAGGTATTTACTATTACATAAAACACTGACGCCCTCCTTCTTCCCCATCCCGCCAGTATTTCATGGAACAATCTCCAAATCCCTAAGATCCATAATTTATCTAAAAATCCTTTAATATTTAATTTAAAAATTGGCAACTCGTCCTCTCCTATCTATAAATGTTTTTCTTACTTTAGCTATTCTATAAATGTCTCTTTCCCCTTCTTTCGTATCCAATTTTTGATATAACCGCTCAAAAGTTTCATTTTTTACTTACCACTTTCTTAGCTTCTTTCTCGACTATTGGATATTTTTTTAAGTTTTCCTCATTCTTACAAATATATAATTCCTTATAAGCTATTCGCTTTTCCTTCACTTTCTCACTCTCTCATTCCACCACCAAGATTCTTTACTTAGCGGCGCATGCCCCTTCTATTGAGACACTCTTAGCTACTATTTTCAACTTTGATATCATCTTATCCCATGTCAGTTAGAGTTATCGTATATTTCACCTAATTGTACTTTACCTTCTCCTTAAATATATCTTCTCATCCTTTAACTTCCACCACTTAATTCTAGGAATTGTATATATTTTCTTCTATCGATACTATGTTTAAGACGATATCGAACACTACTACCCCTATGTGGGTAGTTGCTTTCCAGTGGATGACTTTGCAATCTTTACAAATCTTCTATCCTTCTTCCTAACCATAAGAAAGTCAATTCATGATTTATTATTCCCACTTTTGAATGCGACTAAGTGTTCTTTTTTTCTTAAAAAACGTTTAGCTAATATAAGGTCATATGCTATCGCAAAATCTAATATAGTTTTCCCCTCATTCCTCGTTCCAAACTCATAACTCCCATGTACTCTCTCATATTCCTCATTTTTCACTCCGACATGTCCATTTAGATCACCTCCTATTAAAATCCTTTCATTTTGTGAAATATTTTGTAATATTTCATCTAAGTCCTCCCAAATCCTTGATTTGTTAGCTTCATCTAATCCTACTTGTGGTGCATATACGCTAATTATGTTCATAGTTTCTTTCGCCACTATTATCTTAAGGGTTATAATTCTATCCTCTTTCTAACTACTCCTACAACTTCATCCTTTAACAAACTATCTACAATAATACCCACTCCATTTTTTGTTTTACTCTTTCCAGTGTACCATAACTTAAACCCGTGTTCTCTATCATCTTTGCCTTCTCACCTGTCCATTTTGTCTCTTGTACACACAAAATATTAATTTTTCTCCTAATCATCATATCTACTACCTCCATTGATTTACCAGTGAGAGTTCCTATGTTCCAAGTTCCAAATCTTAGATTATTAGTTTTCCTATCATATTTGTTCTTATCTAACCTATGGTGTGAGAACTCTTGCCTATTTAACACTACACCCAAGTTCTCATGGAGATGTAGCGGTCCTTGCTGAGACCCTGTAACGCGAACTCTTACATATTTATCACTACACCCGAGTTCTGGAGATGTAGCGGTCCTTGCCGAGACGTTACAGTCGGACCCTGCAACGCGTTCCTTCCGGGGAACAACCTTGCATTAGCACAATAGTTTAATGGATTCATTCATGAAATATTTGTCATAGTTTGACGCTGGCTGGCAACCTAACGCAACCCTCCTCCTTTATCCGGGCTTGGGACCGGCCATGACCGGTCATCATGGACGGAGTTATTAAAAGTAAATGGAACACATCAGAATGAATTATTGGTTAACTTTTTATTTTGAGTTTGATTCATAATTTAACTTTGGAGATATGTTAGTTTAGTTTAAATATATTTAATGACAAACTAATGTCTAAATAATTAATTTAAATTCATAGTTCATAGCAATAAAACCCGTGAAACTGTTTGAAACTTTCAAAAATACATTTGGATGGGAATATTAACTCAATTGGAATTGGACTTTAGACGCAGCGGTTAGAGCACAATGAGCTAATAATGCATTATGACATTCGGAGGAGATAATGATGCGCGCGCCAGTACAGTATTTTTCTGCTTGCTTTTTTTTATCAGTTTTGATTACATGTATTGATAATG